>NC_057941.1:3032500-3265000 GCF_018555375.3 Anguilla rostrata
CATGTTTGGCTTTGATGATGGTAGGGGGGGGGGGGGCGAGGCCCCCATTGATCCGTACGGCCCTCCAGGGCCCAACCAGAGGAGGGCCCGATGTGCTTTATGCACAGCACCGTTCCCTGTACACAGAGTGCGTGTGTGTGTGTGCGCCCATGTGTGCCTGTGTGTGGGTATGTGTGTGTGTGTGTGTGCGTGTGGTGTGTGTGTGTCTGTGTGTGTGTGCTGTGGTGTGTGTGTGTGTGTGTGTGGTTGTGTGTGTGTGCGTGTGTGTGTGTGTGTGTGTGTGCGTGTTGTGTGTGTGCGTGTGGTGTGTGTGTGCGTGTGTGTGCGTGTGTGTCTGTGTGTGTGTGTGTGTGTGTGTGTGTGTCTGTGAGTGTGTGTGTGTGTGTGTGTGTGTGTGTGTGTGTGTGTGTCTGTGTGTGTGTGTGTGTGTGTGTGTGTGTGTGAGTGTCTGTGGTGTGTGTGCTGTGTTGTGTGTCGTGTGTCTGTGTGTGTGTCTGTGAGTGTGTGTGTGTGTGTGTGCGTGTGTGTAAGACCGCTTGCTCTGAGACCATACGGCTCTACATCCATCCCCTATGCGTTGGCTTCATACACAGTTTCCACTCTGAAGTGCTGCAAACAAAAACCTTATTTGGCTTCAGGGTGCCACTGAGCCCCGCTTCACATTAAGAACAAAAAAGATCCCTCAGCGATCACGGCTAACGGATTGTGCAAATAAGTAAATCAGCAGGTAAGTAAGTAAGTAAGTAAATAAATAGCGCAGCTACAATTAAAGAAGAAGCCAGTTCAGCAGATTTCAAATATCGACAAACACGTTTAATCGCACATTTGTGAGGAACTGAGGGATGTTATAAATAAATACATAAATAAATACATAAATAAATCTTATCTATCTGTCTATTTGGTGCTTTAGCCATCAAATTGATACGAGAGTAGGACATCACTTCCTGAGACTGGGGGAGGGTGTGTAGAGGGAAATGAGAAAAGTAAAAAAGCATTTTTCCGTCTGACACCATTTTAATTTAGCCAAATAAAACCAGAATATGCCGCAAATAAACATACAAAAAAAAAAATAAAACCGTGATGGCCACGTGTGTAGGTGTCGGGCAAGTCATTACTTCTAAGAATGGAGAACATCCCCCAAATGAGGAACCAAATTCACAACCGCTCAACGACGACGGCGTTTCTGCAATAAAGGAATTCCTGTCCAGCCCGGAAGCCCCAGGGCTGTGGCCCAACAGACAGAGAGCACCCGTCATGCTCCCCCCACAATGACCAAACCCCAAAACTGGGGGGTGGGGGGAATAATCCACACCCACCGAAGGGAGAGGGCGTGTCTTCCGCAGAGGAAACACCGCCATTATCGCCGTGCGGTGTGCGGGCTTCTATAGCGCGATTAACGAAATGCTACACACGGCCTCGTTCAAACTCATATCGTGGAGGGCTGCTGTGTCTGTTTGTTTTTTATGTGCTCCTGCGCTTAAGAGCTTAACATAAGCCACTGATTGGCCAAAGAGTCCGCACACCTTCTTTCCCGAATTGTCTGCTGACTGAAAGGAAATCAGAAAAAGCAGCAGAGACCGTGGCCCTCCTGGACAGGAGTTTAACGCCCCATCTTATGCAGAACTACAGCAACTGTTTACTGTGTTCAAATAAAAACGTATCGCTCTGGTGCTGTTCCGCGATTGTTCAGCGCATGTTCCAGCCTTGGCCACGAGAGGAGGGAGAAAGGGGTGCATTCTGGGAGAAAATGAACCTCCATCATCCAGAGAAGGGAAACAGGGGAAAACAAAAACCACAATGACTCAAAAAGGAGGAGAGGGAGGAGGAAGGAGGTCCAACTGCTCCCATGATCATGCAGCTCCCCAAATGCGTCTCCTAACGGTCCTCTCGAGAGGCGGCGACAGACCCACAATGCACCTGCAGCCGCAGGGCACGGGTCGCTCACGTGCGAGAGCCACGCGGAGGTCCGCGGCACTAAGAGCACACGCGTGCGCCAATCACGGCCAATCACGGCGCCCGAAACACGGCGGCGAAGGCGGTCTGGGAACGCGGCTTCGCCAGTCGCCGGTCGCACGTGCGTGCGTCTGTCAGCACCCTCTGCCGCTCAGAAAACAGGAAGTGGTGCAGCGACGTCCTGCGGTAAGAACGTTGCGTCTGAATGAGCCAAAACCTCAAGAGAAACAATCGTTCAGAGTGATTTTTATCTTTGACACATTTATCCCCATGCAATCAACAGGCACATGATATACGATATATAAAGTCACTCGCTTACTCGCTGACGTCTTGTCTAGTCCTGCCTGCTCTTATTTTACTAGTCTCTTAATCAGTATCCAAATGCCCAGCAAGAGGGCCGAGCATCCAGAGTTTGTTTGCGGGCGAAGACGTTACCAAGTGCGTCTGTTTTGGTGTCGCTCTTGCAACAGAGCATTGGCTACTTCCAGTGAACTGGCTTTTCTCTCCAGTGAAGTGACTCGGGCCATTTGAGAGAGCCTCACGGTCTTACAACACTACAGAAACACGATCGGGTCGGGCAGATACCGATGCACGATGAGCCCGTCCAACTCCTTCACAAATAAACTGGCGGGGGAGCTACTCTACTAGAGACAGACAACAGACCCAATCGCTCGATGTGCAAACTGAACCTTGGCCATAGTGCCGCTTCACTATTAGCACTTCTGTTTGCTAACATGCTAATGTGAGATAACGAACCCGCAGCAAAGGTTAATGAGCTGAAACAAAGCAATCAGCAAGACGAGAGGACGTGCAATGGGACTTCCTGTAAGACAGCGGTTAGAACCTTTGTTTCATCAGCAGCTGAACATGCACATCCAGGTCGAAGTGGTGCAGACACGTTCTCGTGGCTAATATCGCTCTCATAATCATTTCAGTTGGCACGGCATGCTAGGAAAGTATTGACTTCAGATGCCTCGTTCACTCACAGATCCAATAAGGTTTGCGTACCGAAGGCCCGACACAGTCGTTTTAAATCAATGAGTCAATCTCATCGATGGCCCGTTGGAATGAACTGAGAGATGCTTCCGACCAGCACAGAGCCACTGTGGCTTCCATGCGATAACCTCATTTTAAAAAACAAAACTAAATCAGCACTTTACAGCGTTCTTATTTTTTTTTATTTTATTTTTTTTCTTAAAGACCATCCCCAATCTGATTTTCCAGAAGAGTGATATTGAAATGGCTGCACTTCTAAAAGGATGCAAGCAAAGGAATCCAGCTCATGAAATATTTAATCCGATGCATTTGCAGGCTCGCCACAAACTCTGTCAGTTATATAGGGAGTAAACTTTCTCAGTCACGTACACACTGGTAGATTGAAAACAAGAAAAAAAACAGTTGGGGGGGGGGGGGGGGTAATCTTCGGTTTGGACCCAGATCTCCTTGGAAACGGAGACTGCTGACTCCACAGGCGAAACCACAGGCCTCTCTCTGTTGCACACGTCTCTCTCTCTCTCTCACAGACAGCTGTCTGTTCCGTCACGCACATCCTTCACAGACCAGCGTGTGCCGACCGCCACGCTGACCGCCATGCGAGCTGAACACACGCCATGACTGTGAGGACTCGTTTCCTTCGTCTTCATGACACACACCGGAGTCGCGCTTTCTCCCCCATCAGCATCGCGATAAACCAACTGCCTCATTTTCACTCACTTTCAAATTTAATTTGCAAGCAAAAAAAAGGATTCTGTTGAATGGTTCAACTATTCTGCTCACATTTACTTAAACTTAACCAAAAAACAAACATATACGATTCAATATTAAATGTTTGTTTTGGGGAAAAAAGTTTGAAATAAGCAGACACAAGAAGTATTTATGAAGTAGACTTTAAACTCTCATTAAGGGTAACGCCGGGCACCCACCGCACGCATCGCGTAAAGCAGCACGGCGAAGCAGCACGACGCGGCGCGTAGCGTGTCTCCACTGGTTCCGTTTGTGTCGCGCAAAGGCTTGCTTAAAGCTATATATTCCTAGTAGCTCTCGCAGTCTGCAGTGGGATTACATCGTGTATTTCACGTTTGTTCACGACTGTTGATTATGGGTTAGTGAATACTTTGGTGAGAGACCTTTTCAGTTTTAATTTGGAATATTTCGTTAACTTCCGTAATAGTGAGAAAGTAAAGCTTTCAGATATTACCATAAACTTAAATTCGTAACGTAGCTGCATAACAATCAATCTCAAACTTATTAATTTAATTTGCTTGGTTACCAACGTCAAATTTCATGAAGAATATGTAATGATCATAATAATATATTAATCCGTAATCAACCATTGGGAATTCCGTGTTGTCTGTCATTCACGTCAAAACATTTATAGGATCGAATTTAGTAAAATCAGATAATCATGAAAAAGACAGTAACAGTTTAATCTTGAAGGGATATGAAACACCAACAACGCCATGAACACCGAAGCTTTGAAGTACAAGTGCAATAAGGCTTGCTTACAACTTCATTTATAATAATGATACATTTTACATCGGCACAGACCACTAAACAATCTGATTTTTTTAAAGCTCTGTGGATTATCTGATTTTTATTAACAAGCCCTTTTTGAAAGCACGGCGAACGAAGACATCGGAGAAGTCAAATAGACTGAGCAATGGTTGGTTAAAAACTACCTTCCAACACTCGAGCTAACAAACCCCTGCTCGGTGCATTCACTCGGTGCATTCAGTTACGGGCGTAATACGCGCGTAGTGCGCTCGGCGTCGACGCGTGCGTGGGGCCCGGCTTAGCCGGCACCCACCGCACGCGTATCGACTCGCAGCGGCTACGCGCGTAACTGAAGCGAGTTGAAGTACTGTTACTACAACGGCAGCGGGCGACGTCGTCTCCACCAGATGCGAACGCGTCGCGTACCGCTGCGAAGCTCGCGCGACACAGCTGAACTGAAGTGTAGTTTTCGCTTTTTCTATTTTTTCGGCTTGTCGCGCGTCACGATGGCCTGTTTATACACAGAAATATGCTCTAAAATGCTAGGTATACATGCTCTGATTTATATTTCATCCTTATATTACTGGGGGTGTGTCCCTAGTTACCTCCCAGATATTTTATAAGCAGCTAAAAAAAATACAAGCCTTTTCGTTTTGTAAAAATAAATAAATAAATAAATAAAATAACTGGAACCTGGGGAAAAGGCAAACTTAAGTTTCGCTGTCTTATTTTGCGGAGGGGGTGGGGTAAATTTGAAAATACACCACAGAAAGACGTAGCCTATAGAATGAGGTAGAAGTGAATGCACCGAGCAGCGGTTTGTTAGCTCGAGTGTTGGAAGGTAGTTTTTAACCAACCATTGCTCAGCCTATTTGACTTCTCCGATGTCTTCGTTCGCCGTGCTTTCAAAAAGGGCTTGTTAATAAAAATCAGATAATCCACAGAGCTTTAAAAAAAATCCGATTATTTAGTGGTCTTGCCGATGAAAATGCACCTATTTTATAAATGAAGTTGTAAGCAAGCCTTTATTGCACTTGTACTTCAAAGCTTCCGGTGTTCATGGCGTTGTGGTGTTCATATCCCTTCAAGATTAAACTGTTACTGTCTTTTTCATGATTATCTGATTTTACTAAATCTGATCCTATAAATGTTTTAACGTGAATGACAAGACAACACGGGAATTCCCAATGGTTGATTACGGATTATTTATTATTATTATGATCATTACATATTCTTCATGAAATTGGCACGCTTGTTAACCAAGCAAATAAATTAATACAGTTTGAGATTGATTGTTATGCAGGCTACGTTGCGATTTAAGTTTATGGTAATTCTTGAAAGCGTTTACTTTCTCACGTATTTACGAGTTAACGAAATATTACCAAATTAACAAACTGAAAAAGGTCTCTCACCAAAGTATTCACTTAACCCATAATCAACAGTCGTGAACAAACGTGAAATACACGATGTAATCCCACTGCAGACTGCGAGAGCTACTAGGAATATAGAGCTTTAAGCAAGCCTTTGCGCAACACAAACGGAACCAGTGGAGACACGCTACGCGCCGCGCTGCTTCGCCGTGCTGCTTACGCGACGCTTACGCGACGCGTGCGGTGGGTGCCCGGCTTTAAGCCAACGGGCGGAAAACACACCCGCATCGTTAAAAAGCGCTAAGTCCTTAATTCACCCGCGGTAGTACATGGTCCAGGCCTGCAGGGGGCGCACTCACACGAACCACAGAAAGAAGAAGAGCGTCTCTCCACCGCTGCTCGCTATGGAGCGGAGGGTGAGAAGCGATACTCCGCTTCACTTTCCGAGTCAAAGAAACAAAATAAATAAATAAAAGCTTAGACTTGGTGTTCATACAGTCAGGCTGTACAGCTCCTAACCCTAACCCGGACCTGGAGAAACCAGAGAAGCTACGGCTTCAGTAGAATGGAAACAGTGGACATGGAGAGCAGAGATGAGACTCACGGCTGGGCCTGGGGGGGGGGGGGGGGGGGCGTTCCGGTGCCAGGCGTACAGCCTAAATTACAGCCTTACCCCCCCCCCACCCCACCCAGCCCTCCCCTACCCTCCGCCGTTCCTCTGTCTCTCACTCTACCCCGTTTATAAACATGACCGCTGTGCACCTCGCTGTTAAAGGGCCTGATTCAAACCCACCGTCCCACACAGCGAAAAATTTAAACTTCCTGTCTGGGAACTATCCCAGGAAACTGCCACCCTGCTGCCAGACCTCCAAAAAATAGGGGGACCCCCTCAGGCTCCTCCTCCTCCTCCAGCGAGCCTAAAAACACCCCGCAGCACCGGGGGGGGAGGGGGGGCGGCGTCAGATCCAAAATTTGTGGCGGGTCTCTCTGAGCGAGAGAGAGGAAATAAAATAAATTAAATGAATAAAAAAGGTCCTGCTTACCCTGGACGTACTTCAACAGGAATACTGTCCCAGACTCGGCCAGAGGAAGCCTGAACTGAGTAAGAGTTCCGCAGAGACGCACAGACTCCCCCTCCGGCTGCTCTGCTCCAATCAGAGAGCAGCTCCTGGTGTCCAGCAGGGAGGACTGGCCGCTAAGGGCTGCTTATTCTCCTGCAGGAGGAGCGTTTCTCCCGCGGACCGGTGTGAGAGAGCGCTGGAGGAGCGTGTGGGACAGAGCGCTCGTTTCCTGTGTGGATGAGCTCACAGCCACACATCTGAGCCACAGTCCAGCAACAAGTTCCGCATTCCAGTCCCACCCCCCACCACGCCCCCCCCCCCCCCTCCCCTCTGTGCCTCATCTCACTCACCCGACCTCACACCGACACGACACATCACAGATAAACACCCGCATCACATACCCAGCACACACACACAGACACATCACACATAGACACTCACACACACACACAGACACATACGTAAACGCACACACACACACACACACACACACTCTTGCCTGGAGGGGTGACACTAACCCAGCCCCACTGCCCCACTTCAGCACAGGAGCAGGGCAAACCCAACTGGTCGATGCTTTTAAAAAACGCACCCAGCTTTCTGCTGTGAAGCTAACTGGAGCTGGATGTGTTCTACGGGGGGGCGGGGATGGAAGGAGACTAAAGCAAACATTAATACAAACACAAACACACCCCTCACTGCTGGAGGTACAGCATAGCCCACACACAAACAACAAACACACACTCCCACCCAGTCCCAAACAAAAACATACACTGACACAAGAGGGAGGGGGGGAGGGGGAGAGGAAGGGAGAGAGAGACAGAGAGAGACAGAGAGAGAGACAGATACAGACAGAGAGAGAGAGAGAGAGAGACAGAGAGAAAGACAGATCCCAGAAACTCCAAGGAACATGAAATTGATCAAATCAAATCCCAGCTTGCCGGTGTAATCAGATTGGTGGAGATGAGGAGATGTGAGGTGCGTCAGTCACAGGAGAGGGAATCTGAGAGACCCCCCTCGCCCCCCCCACTCCCTCGCCGCCCCCCCGCCCCGCTCCGGGATCGTGTACGTACCAGCAGCGGGCCAGGTACATGTGCTCCTTCACAAACACCGAGCCGGACAGCAGGATGTACCAGCACGTGGAGAGGTGGTCCGGACTGCGAGAGAGAGGGAGAGGAAGAGACTGAGAACAACAGGAAGTTAGGGCACCAAACCGGAATCTGGGAATTCTGCTCTCATCCGGGTGTCATCCGTTTCCATGGTTTCGTTTCTGTAAACGGACCTCCTGGACCGCGTTCACCTCTCAACAGAAATTCGCCAGAGGAGCTCACACCCGGCCTGTCTCTCGGGAACAGGTGTCACGGTAACCATTCGAGAAAGACCAAAAAAAGAACCACCCCACAGAGATTCAAGGAGGGAACATCTAAAAACCAGGACGGATTCAAAAGAAAGCCCTTAATCATCTTAATATGCTTTCTAATAATATTTATAATTATTATTAACTGGCTTTCTGGACATAACGAGAGATTAGGCATATGGGACATTAGTGAATCTTTGGGCATAGGCAGTTGAGATGGGACTCACACGTTCTCACCATTACTCTACCCCCCCCCCCCCCCCAACCCCCAGGGATTAAATATTAAACAAAGCCTGAGATATGAATGAGGCTGATAATAACCCGGAGTGAGGGGAAAAAAATTAAAAAAACAAAACGATCTTTTAATATTTTACGCCACCAATATTTAATCAGGGCGATAAAAGTGAGGAAGTGGAGCGACTAATCTCCGCGCTGCGCAGACGTGAGAGGTAATGGAAGGAGATTAACGTGGCTGCGGACGGGGGGGGGGTGGGGGGTAATAATCTTTTTTCTGCGATACGAGCGACGTGGAGTCAGACACAGCGGGCAGCGGAGCCCGTAACCCACGGCGATGTGGACCCGTCGGGGGGAACCGGGGCAGGAGGCGGCGCCGCTCGGGTCCGACTCACCAGAACAGGACGTGGTTGGCGTCGTAGCGCTCGTAGTGGGCCAGCGTGCACATGGACCTGAAAGGGACAGGAGAGCAGGGATTTAGATCAGGGGTTTAGATTTAGACCCTCTACGGCTCAGCAGGGGGGAACACGGAGAGCCTCTGATGTTCTGGAGGTGATCTGAAGAGGTTCTGAATCATTCGGGCCATGTTACTCACTCACGCCTGTAGTATGAGCAGGGGGTATCTGAGGGGTTTATAATGAGGGCGCTGGACCACAGGGCTGGATCTCCAACCACCAGCCACAGGTTCAGTGCTGACTGCCCACAGCAATACACAGTGCATGGACCCAGGATTCAGGAACCCTGAGACCAGGACCCAGAAACCAGGAGCCAGGAGCCTGGAGCCGGAACCCAGGAGCCCGAGACAAGAACCCAGGCCCAGACCCTATAACCTAGATCCAATTATTATGGTACTCTACTTCCCTTAATTATTGTCCAATAATTAAGGGAAGTAGACATGAGAGCTTCTGGAACCCCAGGCGTTCATATGCAAGCCTACTGCATTGCCTCCGGTGAGAATGTAGCCTGCATGTTTGGTGACGTGAAGGTTATCCACGCAGACAACAGGCGGATTAGTTTATTCTCTAAATGATCCCCGCCCTGCGAAAACACCCCCGAGCCCCACGGGATCCAGCGGGAGCGGGACGCCCTTCCCCGGGCTGATTGCTCAAAGGGCGGCGCCCTCGCGCGCTTCGGCCCGAGAGCCCGAACACAACCTGCCCCAGAGCAGGTTAGCCGGGGTTAGCCACGCAGCGCACGTTACCATGGCGATATATATCCCAGTTTAAAGCAAGTCAGTGCTGTGATACGGAGAACCCAGGGTTAAAGCTTCAGTCAGCTTGCTAACCCTGTAATATCACTTCGTGGTACACCCTTCAGATCACTAAATGTAAAAATGTTGAGCCTCGGTTAGCTTCAGTTAGCAGTCCTCACACCTCTCAGCCCAGCCCAGCCCCATATTTTTTTATGGGGGCGACATAGCTCAGGAGGTAAGACCGTTGTCTGCAGTCGAGGTGCGTCAACCGCCTGGCGTGTCGAAGTGTCCTGAGCAGACACTAACCCCAACTGCTCTGGCGAATGAGAGGCATCAATTGTAAAGCGCTTTGGATAAAAGCGCTATATAAATGCAGTCCATTTACCATGTACCAGTCTGGCGCTCAGACAGCGCACAGACCTCAACAGGGGAGCGAAATCTGAAACGTGCTCCAGCAAGGCCTGTGGTTTTCTGGAGGGAGGGGGGGTAAAGGGAGGGGTAGACGAGCCCCCCCCCCCAGGACACCGGGGACACGCAGGGCGATCTCCAGGGGGACACTAAAAGCTAACGCGCAGCCGTGAGTCACCCCACTCAGGCTCCGCAGCAGACACCGCTACGCCACGCTACGCTACGCCGCGCCGCGCCGGGGCGATCGATGACCTCATCTCACCTGAGCTGGTGCTCCCGCAGGTGAGACAGCACGTCCATGTGGTACAGGTGGCAGTAGATGGTGTTCAGATCCTGAAGAGAGGGAGAGAGAAAGAGAGAGGGGGAGGAGAGGTGAGCAGCGCAGACACACCTGCAACATCACAGCCGCACAACCCGGGGAGGACAACCTGGACCCCCAAAACTGCCCCCAAAATCAGACCCCCGCTGTGGGACCAGCACGGATTTACAGGATCCTATTAAACATCCCTGCAGACTGAACCCCACACAGACTTAAACACATTTTCTCAACTAGAACTTAAAAGGTTGGCCTGGCCTATACACAAAGGGGGCAAAAAATAAATAAATAAATGAAATCCCTCTCGTGAGTGACTGACATTAGCAGCATAGCAACCAGCAGAGAGACTTCATGAAAGGCTTCCTGTTAAACAGACACGGTCTGACAGACACTGTCTATTTTCACACGCACACACACACATAGACACACACGCACACAGACACGTACACACATGCACGCACACACAGACACGTACACACACGCACGCACGCATGCACGCGCACACACACACAGACACACGCGCGCACACACACACACACACACACGCACAATCAAACACAGCTGTGCAAACAACACCAGCGGGCGGTGAGGCGCACACACGTGTAGAGTGTGCGGTGCCAGATGGTGGTGCGGGACACTGGGTCTATTGAGCCCAGGCCAGGCTGAGCCAACAGGTGGAGAGAGTGAGTCCGTCTGCCCCCAGCACTCAAACAGCAGGGCGTGTGGGGACCAGAGGACGGGGACACAGACGCACACACACGCACATACACATACACACAGACAGACACACATAGACGCACACACACACACACACACGTGAGGGTAGTGTTGGTGTGTAAAGGGTATAAACAGAACTCGCACACACACACACAGTCATAACTGTCCCTGCTGACCTCAGTCTTTTCTCCCGCTACAGCTGAACACAAATGGATGCGAGTTCCTGTCACTTAAGAGGACAAAATACAGCTCTTTAAATCTTCAGGAACAAACAGTGGGAGACACACGACTGAACAACAGGAAGCCAGCCAGACCAACAGAGAGGGGCGGAGGAGAGACACGGGGTGTGTGTGTGTGTGTGTGTGTGTGCATGTGTGCGTGCGCCTCTGTGTGCGTGTGTGTGTGTGCATGCACCTCTGTGTGCGTGTGTGTGTGCGCGTGTGCGCGCGTGTGCGTGCCTCTGTGTGTGTGTGCGCGTGTGCATGTGTGTGCGTGTGTGTGAGTGTGTGCGTGTGCCTCTGTGTGTGCGTGTGTGTGCATGTGTGTGTGTGCGTGTGCCTCTGTGTGTGTGTGTGTGTGTCTGTGTGTGTGTGTGTGTGTGTGCGCGTGTGCGTGTGCGTGTCTGTGTGTGTGCGTGTGTGCATGTGTGTGTGTGCGTGTGTGAAAAACGTCAGGGAGCTCAGGAGTAGGGGCTTAATGTCAGTTTGGAGCTGATCTAAATCAATGTCCTTTAAGCCATTCAGAGACACGAAACCAGGCCTTACAAGGACACTCAGCAACCTTGACCTTTGACCTGAGAATCAGTGGTGTCCCCAGGAGCAACTGACCACGCTATTTCTGGGTTTTAGGACTACAATCTGTAACACTTTATAACCAGCACATGCACCCGTACCATACCACATGCACATGCACATAATAACCAGAACACGTGTCAGTACTGTACAGTATGCACACAATAACCAGCACATTTGTACTGCACTGAATGCACACAGTGGGAATGTTTTATGGACGGGGGATGATGGGGAGGGCTGCTGATGGGGGGGAGGCAAGCATCTTTCAAGAAAAGCCATCTTTCAGACTTTCATTTTTTTATATTCCTCATGAACAAACTGCAGTCATGCTGTCACAACTCAGACAGACTGAAGGGATCGCTTAAAACTCAATTCTGCTCTCAGACTTTTACAGGTAAAATACTCTCCATAGACAACCTGCAAAATGAGGCTGTTAGAATTCAAATTAAAAAAGAGATCGCTTCAAACTCAATGCTTCTACCTGCAGGACTCTGAAGAAATCAGTACACAAAACATTTTAAAAAGCAGTCATCGTTATTAATAAATCATTTCTCAGTTACTCACAGCACCAGAGACTAGATCATCGCATCACCTCAAAGCGTGTGTGTGCTCATAATACACATGAGGTCAGCATTACATCACACACGAGGACGCATTAATCGTGTCATCGTGGAACACGGCGGCCAGTCCAGCGGTAAGAGTCAGACCGCCAGACGGGGCGCGTCGCGGCGTAACCGGAGCCTGGCGCGGCGTTTCCAGCGATGCATCACGCTGTCCGTTATAACCTGGGCGCTCCGTGCACACTGAACAGAGACGCGTCCGACGCGGTGTGCACACTGAACAGAGACGCGTCCGGCGCTCCGTGCACACTGAACAGAGACGCGTCCGGCGCGGTGTGCTGAGATCTGGGGCGACATTCTGAGCTTCCAGAGACAGAGCTCGCTGACACGCCACACAGACAGACAGACAGACAGAGAGGCAGGCAGACAGACAGACAGACAGAGAGGCAGACAGACAGAGAGGCAGTGGACCGGGGCAGGTTGGGTGGCTGGGTTATACTGGCTGGGTTAACGGAGAGCGTGAGTGCGCCTGCCATCTTTATAAAACAATGCTGGAAAGGACTGAAATCCCAGAAACTGCCACAGGAGGACGGTCCCGCCCTGTTCTGGCTCAGGAGCTGTCCAGCTCTCCACTCCAAGGCTACAGGACTAATATTACAAACAGGACCGAAGCACCAGGAGCAAAACAGCAACGGCTTTCAGTCTGCACAAAAACATGGCCAAAATCTCACCAACAGAACACCAGACACTGACACAATAAATTGGCTAAAACAATGGGACTCAAACAGAGCACGCCCAAGAGCATGAGAGGGGGAAAGGTCAAAGTTCATGAAGGGACAGCACCTTTTTTGAAATAATGGAGTTGCTGCTTGTTCAGAGGTTCTAAACTAGCACTAAAGAAAAAGCAGTACGCTTCTCACACAGAATTTCGCTTTTGCATTTCACAAACTCAGCATTTTTAATGCACACAGGAGAACTCGCAGGAGGAACAAAGACCTGGATATTTATAAGACATTCCAGCAATCTTCTGAGAAGCTTTCTTCTGAGAAATGGCTTAAAAAGGCCAACTAAAGGCCTGCATCGCTCAGACCATGCAGGGGCCACCGAGCGGGACAGTGGCAGATTGCTTTCTCACCATCGACTTCTGATCAAACTTAACTGGGTTAGTGAGCTGGACTTCTGCTCTGACAAGCATTATTTTCCTGGTGGGGGCAGGGGGGTGTGTCCGCAAGGCCCCCCCCCCCCCCAAACTCAATACCCGGACGCCACTGCTTCCTGTGAGAAGGATTGAGCAGCTGTAGATGGGGAGGTGGGGTGGGGGGCGGTGTCCAGTGGACATCAATATATAAAACACTCAATATGCTTCACCATGGCCTTGCCCCCTAGCCCCCCCCACCCCAACCTCCCCGCCACTGCGACACACCCCGCACCCCTCACCCCCCCCCCCATCCAAACCCCAGGCCTTCATTGATCTCTCTTTAAAACAGGCTGTCGATAGCCACAGACAGGATGTCAAAATTAACCAAGCAGACCATTTCCATGGACCTCCTCCCCCCTGACACCCCGGCCACGGACGCATCAGATGAATGGATGACGAGCTTTATCTGCATTAAGGCCAGAGATAATAACGCGGCTAAAAGCACGCAACGCTAAACTACAACGCAGCGTTAGCTTGGAACGACCTGAACTTCCTCTCAAGAGCGTGCGTGTTATTACACAGACAGAGAGAAAGTGGCATCCTTTTCGAGAAATAACATCTCTAAAACGTGAATAAACATTTTTTAAAACGCGTGGCACAAATCGCGCTGAAATGAAGCGTAATTCCAAACGGGCGAATGTTAGCAGCCGGTTTTCAGCGCGTGGGAGAGAGGCGCGGGAGAGACGCGTGGGAGAGACGCGGGAGGAGAGAGACGCGTGGGAGAGAGAGACGCGTGGGAGAGACGCGGGAGGAGAGACGCGGGAGGAGAGACGCGTGGGAGAGACGCGGGAGGAGAGAGACGCGTGGGAGAGAGAGACGCTGGAGAGAGAGACGCGTGGGAGAGAGAGACGCGTGGGAGAGACGCGGGAGGAGAGACGCGGGAGGAGAGACGCGGGAGAGACGCGTGGGAGAGACGCGGGAGGAGAGAGACGCGGGGGAGAGAGCGCGTGGGAGAGAGAGACGCGGGAGAGAGACGCGAGAGAGAGACGCGGGAGAGAGACGCGGGAGAGACGCGTGGAGAGACGCGGGAGAGAGAGACGCGTGGGAGGAGAGACGCGCGGGAGAGAGAGACGCGCGGGAGAGACGCGCGGGAGGAGAGACGCGGGAGGAGAGAGACGCGTGGGAGAGAGAGACGCGGGAGAGACGCGTGGGAGAGACGCGGGAGGAGAGAGACGCGTGGGAGAGAGAGACGCGTGGGAGAGACGCGGGAGGAGAGACGCGGGAGGAGAGACGCGGGAGAGACGCGTGGGAGAGACGCGTGGGAGAGACGCGGGAGGAGAGAGACGCGGGAGGAGAGAGACGCGTGGGAGAGACGCGGGAGGAGAGACGCGGGAGGAGAGACGCGTGGGAGAGACGCGGGAGGAGAGGCGCGGGATGCCGGTTTGTTTTTAAACTCCTCGCCTCGCGCGTGTCCTGAGCCGTCCCCTCTCCCTCGGAGACCGCCCACCGCCGTCCCCTCGGTGACATCACCTCAGCGGGGGGTTCGCCTCTGGACCCGCGAGGCCATTAACGAGTCTACTGTGACATCAGCCCCCCCCGGGGGGGTCGGGGGGGGCGAAAGAGAGTATCGGCGTTAAAATGCTGCCAGGGTGGGCAGAATAACCGCAAACTGTCTGTTTGAAATTCACGCTAAATATCTGCAGGCTGACTGCAGCCCAGTTCAGTTCGGATGGAACTATAACACTGAAGACCGCCAAACAAGCAGGAAAGACAACGCACACACTTCAGACTGTGTCCTGCACAGCATCGTTTCACTGATGAGGGCGATAAAAATAAAAATGCTCATATTTTAAGCCTCGTCGTAATCGATAAACACAGAGCGCGGGTTGTACATGAACATTTTTACTGAATTATTTTGATCTACATTACACACCTCTGAACCTGACCTAAAGGCTCAAATAAGAGCGCAACCCAACTCTATTCAAAAAGCCTTTTGATTAATAAAATAGTGCGCCCTTTTCAACCCCTGCAGTATGGTTTAAACAAATGGAGGCAAATTAAACAAAAGAACTGCAGAAGACACCTGGGATCAGCTGACTGCTTGTGCAACGATGCACAGCCCTGCACAACTTGGCTACCTCTACAGAACAGGTAAGGTCTGCTGCCACCTTCTGGCCACAACTCCACATGACCCACCCTGCTGTGCGATGATGTCATTTCTCTTCAGCTCACCTAGGGAGGGTGCTCAAAGTACACACAACAGCATGTTGTGAAAAATCATTCCATCCTTTTTTTTTTTTTTTTTTTTTTTTTTGGGAGTGGTGTGGTTTAATTTTTTGCGAAGGTCAAGTGTCACTGACATCAATGAACCCTGGAGGTCCAGCCCATTTAAACACTGGTCCCCCCCCCTCATATTGTAGCGGACTCCACAGCTGTGTATAAAAGTATAAAAGGCATTTGCTGCCGGTCCCTCGCTCAGTCTGCACCGCTCACAGCACCAGGAACACAACCCAGCGATTCATAGTCAGGGAAAGCAAACCGTGCGGCGAGCTCTGCAGCAGGGCAGTTTTATTAACCCCGCTACACAAACACGGCCGAGTATAACATTTCTCTGGGGGCAAAATCGCCTTTTTATTTCAGCCAGAAATGAGAAACAAGAGATTCCTTGTGTTTCCCCACATTAAAGGAAAGAGATGTCCTGAGGGTACGATGCTAGAGGGGTCCAAATAAAATAAAATAAAATTTTAAAAAAGGCATCTGGAAAGGGACTACTGTTGACATAATAAAATTTTTGGCAAACGTTAATCCATGTGAGTATGTTTCTACTTCATTAACATACATCACAGAGTCCAATTTCTTCTGCTTTATTTATTTGTGTGGGGTTTTTTTTGGACGTCAAAAGTGGACTGAGAAGGGAGGGGTTTGGAATGGGGGTCTGCCTGTAATGTTGTTGGGGGGGGGGGTACTTTGGGGAAATACATGCAATTTATGATCTGTTACCTTCGATATAAAAGGACATACTTGATCACAAATATGTCACACTTCGGGAGCGAGTGGTGAGAAGCTTCTAGAAGCTCGCCAGATACTCAACCCGATGCCCAGATACTCAACCCCATGTCCCATTTCCCATGTCCCCCCTCTCCGATTCTCAACCCCCGGAGGTCCCCGCTGGTCACAGGGTGTTTCCACGGTTACGTGACGGCAGAGAGTTTCCTCTGACCCGGCCCTAAGTGTTCACCTGAGCGTTCACCTGTGCATTCACCTGTGCATTCACCTGTGCGTTCACCTGTGCGTTCACCTGTGCATTCACCTGTGCGGCTCGATCAGCGGTCATAAGGAGCGCGGGAGCGGCGCGTTCGGGCTCCCGCGGTAAGGCTGGCGGTGCGTCCCCCGGTCTCCGTGGCAACGGGCCACGCCCACGCGCGATGGCTCGCTTCTGAAGTGCCGCAGCCTGTTTACACCGCTAACCCGCTGTGCGTGCGCACGCGTGCCCCGGGCCTCACGCTAATCCCGCCTGAGAGAGAGCGAGGGCGAGGCGGAGGAGGGCCGAGGGGGCAGCGAGGGGCAGCGAGGGACAGCTCCTACAGCAGGGCTCTTATTCTGAAACACACGCACACGGGGGGGGGGCACTCAGGCTGCGCTCCAAACGCCATCTACAAAAGCAAATCGCACCGCAAAACCCATCGATTCCCCCGCCCGCTTCCTGGAATTGGATCGGGGGGGGGGGGGGACGACAATTTGGTGGGCGGGGTAGAACCTGCGGAATGATCAAACACCTTTTCATGGCTCTCATTCCACACGCCCTTCATCCGACAGCGGACACAACCGCTTCTCTCTGCGCTGAAACTCAACTCTGGGAAAATGCATTTTCCTCACAGATTAAAATCGCGGGGGTGGTGGGGGGGTATTAAAAGGCCACTTCACCGCAATGGAAAGTGGGGAAAAAAAGAAAACGAGCCACAGTTGGCCTACGCTACGCCACCATGCTAGCTCTGACTCTCAGATCCCGCCAGACCAAACAGCAACACTCTTCTGAGGAGGAAAAAAAGGAAGAAAAAAATGAATGTTAAAAATAATAATAATTGGGTCGCCACGGTGACCAAGGAAAATGTTACGATGCCTGGTGTAAAAGGAGCTGACTGCAGTGGGAGTGCCGTCTCCATGGCGTTTCCACGGCGTTGTACAGGGTGGTAACCCGCCACTTCCGTGTATCAGAAAATTTACCATGGAAACAGGGTCGCCCGGGCGACACGTCACACCTGCAGGACACCCGACGCGCCGCCTGATCGCCAGTGTGGTGAAAACAGAAATCCACAGCGGTATAGGCTTACAGGGCGGCCCCTGTCCTGCCAATCACTGCCCGGTGCCAGCCAATGAAAAGAGGCCTTTCGTCTCTGGTGAAAACATTATGACTGAGGCAGTAATAATCACACAGGGGGGCGGCTCCCACCCAAGCTTCAACTCCATCGCAAAGCGCTGAACAGAGAAACTACAACCGTGGGGAGGGGAGGAGGGGGGGGGGAACCCCCACAGAAAACAGAACCCAGTCAGGAGAATCTTCAAAGGCCCAGATAAAAAGGCTCCGTAAAAGGGCCGGCACAGGAAAGGGCGCTATATACGTCAGACCGAAGCCAGATGGACGGTTCTTTAAGAGAAGTGCTGAGTGGATAAAGCTGGCGACGGCAGAGTCTTGTGACGGCTCTTCCCCTGATTCAGACGGCGAGGGAGAACGCCTGCAGCAGAGTCAATCGGGCCGGCTCCAGGAAGAGCAGGTGTTAGGAGAGAAGGTCTACAGGGATCCCCAGGTCCAGCTGAAGCCCCCCACCCCCTCAACGCTCTCAGGAGGCAACACACGAGGGGATCATCTACCCCAAAACCCAGCAACAATTCAGCTAACCCTCCAGAACAATCTACATCCACACTGAATTAATCCCAGTTCAAAATCATTCAGTCCCGATTCCACTTCACTATGAATACAACTGAAACTTTAATTAGACTACACGATGCAAAGCATCCATGACAAGCAATGTTTCGATGCATAAATATCCCGTTCTTTCAGTGGAATACAAATATGTCATTGTTTTGATTGGTTTTTTTAATATCTGGAGTGCAGCCATTAGGAAGAAAGCTGTTAATGGTTAACATGCTACTCCAGTGAAAAACAAAGTTATGCGTAGTCTAATCTGCACATTTTTCTGGTAACAGCCAGGAAATATTTAAAACATAATAATAACATGATTATTTGCCGCTAAGCAAAAAATGGCACATGGATCAGAACAACGTAATGAAGTCAAGCTGATAACAGCGTTTCTTTCACAGACGGACGTCCGCGCTTTTTTCGCGCGCACTTTTGAGAAGCGAGCACAGAACATTCGCCCTGACGGACGCTCGCGCCGGCGGTGCGGGGCCCGGGGACGGCGGGATGAGCAGCGGGGCGCGCGGCAGGCAGCGCCAGGGTGAGAACGGCGGCGTGGGAGCGGGGCGAGTTCCCGCACGCCTCCCCGCGCGTCTCTCCTGCCTCGGGGAAGAGCGCCAGGCTCCCGGTCGGGCCCGGTCTGCGACTCCAGCGTTCCCGTCAGACGCCTCCCCCCCCCCCCGTACAGCCGCTCGCATTCCACAGCGACCGCGCTTTAAAAACCTGGGAAGATTCGCGGGGAACGAAGGGACGGATTGGCCAGGAGCGCACGCAGCCGCTTTAAATATATTTTGCCAAGGAAATGAGGTCACGTGCGGAAAGGACCCGCACGCCCAGCGGGGCACTCGCGTCACCACGACGACACAAACATCACCCCTGGCCCGGTGACAGCCTGTCTGCACTGTGACATAAGACCCACCACGGAGAACGTGGCGATCCCCAAGTTTGAATAATTGCTTTCAAATCCCGGTAATCCATCACTCCACCGCTGCCTTACAGTGACAGTGAATAATAATTACATTTCGCTCCAGAGTTTTTTTGCTCAGATGAAAGAGAAATCGCTCCGACAACTCCAATAAAGTTATTACTTCAAATTCGGTGACGTTAACGTGTTTAGAGTATACACAACACATGCAGTGTTACACAATAACAGGACTTCACCTACAGGGCATAAACTGCACCACAGGGAATACATAACCAGGGCAAACTCCCTCTGTCTAAGCCCATCAGCTGCATTCTGCTCGTAAATCCTGCTTTCCATGTCCCATGACTCACAGCAAACAGGCGTATAAATATGTACAATGCCTGTATAAAAAATCTTATTTTATGTCTTATTATAGCTGACAAATTCAGCCAGAAGCCAGAGGCCGCAGCCGGACAGTGCGAGCCTGGATGTGGTAACTGGGACGCACCGACGCGCTGACGCATGTTTTCCGCGTTCCCGCCCAAAGCCATGACGCCGCGAGAGCTAAATCATTAGAAGAAGAAGCAGCGGTTTGTTTGTGTTGTTCTCCTTTAGCAGAGGCTGCGAGCGGATCGTTAGCTGCGGCGGTTAGCGTGTGAGCGCTGCTGCTCCTCCCGTTTCCCGCGGCTGCTCCCGACGCCGCTCTCGGGGAGGGCACGCACTGGAGGAGGAGCCGCTTCTTTAACCCCTCAAAGGAGTGAGGTCACAAACGCGTGGTTAGAATGTTCTCGACTGAACATTCTAACGCTGATGTCACAATCACTGCCGGTGGCTGAAAGCGACGGAGTTCCAGAACGCCGGCTTGGAACTTTGAAACAGACATTCCGAAGGCCCGACTCTTCAGAGAAGTGAACGGACTCGGGGGCTCAGAGGAAGGCCTGGTTTCCTCCGTCAGGATGGGGAGGAGACACCTGGGGACCGGGCTTCCGATCGGTCTGTAGGGAGGGGGTGGAGCCAGGGGCCCAGATGACGAGGCCTAGGCCCCCACTCCGTGTCCCGCGTTGCATGGGGGGGGGGGGTGCAGTTAATCAGTGTGATACACTTCCTCCTCCTGTACAGATTCTGTCCCTTCTGGGTGGAGGGGCGGGGGGGGTAGATGCTGATGGAGGCACAATGAGCCTCTGTGTGCCAATCTGAGGCCAAAAGGGGGCTGCTAAACTCCCCGAATATCACGGGGAGTGGGCATTGGGGGGGGGGGGGGGGCAGGGGTGTGGAAGCATAAACCTGCCAGAATGTGAACGTTAGCGTCGACTGGTTTAACGTTAAAATCTGATGGAAATTCATGGAAATGGAATCGTACACTTTGCCGTTTCATTCACTCGCCCTACGCTCACTTTGTGCTGAAACGAAAATCAAAAACACATGCCTTCGGACGGCAGGAGCAGCCCCTCGCTTGAGTACGCATAACGCACGCCCGAAAACGTGAGAGGAACTGCAAAAACTCATTTTACCTTTCTTTAAAGTCTTATGCAATGCTACTATATTAAAGTTGAAATGTAAACAATAATATTCCGACTACATTTTGGCAAGGTTTGAGCTGCACCTACAGAGGAAATGAAATCTCTAATCACAACAGTTTCTATTTTCACTTTTGACTGTCTATGTGAATAAGGCCTTTCAGCCTGAATGCTGCCACTACATCTGCGGGGCACAAGGAAATGTAATTCACACACAAAGATTCACGCTTCGATTAGCATCATAGCAGCCTTTCACACTAAACACAATAAAGAAGGAGACAGGGTATTCATAAAGGGAAATTAATTATAGCATTTACATTGTGGCTTATGTGATTCACGATCAAACAAGGGGAACACGATATGTGCGTACTATAAAGTACATGAAATGGCAAAGTGGACACAGCGTAAAGTGGACACGCTACACGGCTCCTGCGTGTGGAATTCGCAGCTCGTGCGACGCATGAGAGGAGCGCATAGCTGAGGCGCGCCGGCTCTCCCCCGCCACTCCCTGCACAAGTTAAAGGTTAACATGCCGGGGCATTAGAACCAGCCTGAATCTGCCCCAGGGTTAGAATCTGCCCCTCACCCCCCTGACCTCCCCCGCCCCCCCGCCAGCACAGCACGTGCTTCACAGAGCAATCTGAACGAGCGGTCCAGAGGGGGCGGGGCGGGGGGGGGGGGAGGGGGGCGAATGCTTCGCATTGCCCGGGGCGACCGTACGGCATTCCAGCCGCGAACGTCAGCGGAGGAGGCAGTGCTCCGGCGGCTAGCGCCGGTCCAGCCTCATTCCTGCAGCAGAGCGGGGAGGCAGTCTGCAGAGTGGAGAGGCAGTCTACAGAGTGGAGAGGAGGAGAGGCAGTCTGCAGAGTGGAGAGGAGGAGAGGCAGAGAGGCAGAGTGGAGAGGAGGAGAGGCAGTCTGCAGAGTGGAGAGGCTGTCTGCAGAGTGGAGAGGAGGCGAGGCAGTCTGCAGAGCGGAGAGGAGGAGAGGCAGTCTGCAGAGTGGAGAGGAGGGAGGCAGTCTGCAGAGTGGAGAGGAGGAGAGGCAGAGAGGCAGAGTGGGAGAGGGCAGTCTGCAGAGGAGAGGCTGTCTGCAGAGGGAGAGGAGCGAGGCAGTCTGCAGGCGAGAGGAGGAGAGGCAGTTGCAGAGTGGGAGAGGAGGAGAGGCAGTCTGCAGAGTGAGAGGAGGAGAGGAGCTGCAGAGGCAGTTGCAGAGGGGAGGGAGAGGCAGTCTGCAGAGTGGAGAGGAGGAGAGGCAGTCTGCAGAGCGGAGAGGAGGAGAGGCAGAGAGGCAGTCTGCAGAGTGGAGAGGAGGAGAGGCAGTCTGCAGAGCGGAGAGGAGGAGAGGCAGTCTGCAGGGAGAGGGGAGAGGAGTCTGCAGAGGGAGAGGAGGAGGCAGTCTGCAGGCGAGAGGGAGGAAGGAGAGGCAGTCTGCAGAGCGGAGAGGCAGTGAGGTAGTCTGCAGAGAAAGAGGAGGAGAGGCAGTGTGCAGGGGGGAGAGGGGGAGAGGCAGTCTGTAGAGTGGAGAGGCAGTGAGGTAGTCTGCAGGGCAGAGAGGTGTAGAGGCAGTCTGTAGAGTAGAGAGGCAGTGAGGTAGTCTGCAGGGCAGAGAGGTGTAGAGGCAGTCTGTAGAGTAGAGAGGCAGTGAGGTAGTCTGCAGGACAGAGAGGTGTAGAGGCAGTCTGTAGAGTGGAGAGGCAGTGAGGTAGTCTGCAGGGCAGAGAGGTGTAGAGGCAGTCTGTAGAGTGGGAGGCAGTGAGGTAGTCTGCAGGGCAGAGAGGTGTAGAGGCAGTCTGTAGAGTAGGCAGGAGGATGCAGGATGAGGTGTAAATCTGGAGAGGCAGAGGTAGTGCAGGCGAGGGTTGTAGGTGAGGCGTGGTAGTCTGCAGGCAGAGGTGAGAGGCAGTCTGTAGGTAGGAGGCATGGGTAGCTGCAGAGAGGTGTAGAGGCAGTCTGTAGAGTGAGAGGCAGAGGTAGTCTGCAGGGCAGAGAGGTGTAGAGGCAGTCTGTAGAGTGGAGAGGCAGTGAGGTAGTCAGCAGGCAGGGTGTTGGGCATCTGTAGGTGGAGGCAGTGACTCAGCAGCGAGTAGCATGGAGTCTCCTTCTCATGCACCAGAGCCCAGCACGGCCCAAGATAAAAGAGTGTTATTTCAGTCACAAAATGTGTTCTGAGCACCAGCCCAAGAATGCGGGGGTTGGGCAGGGGGTGGGGCTGTTTTTTTACTGCATACTGACAAAATCCAAAGCACAGATGTTCCTGGCAGGCATTGTTTTGGTTTGTAAGATCAGAATGAAGGGAAATTGCCTAGTGAAGCTGTGGTGTGTTTGGCCATTGTGCTGTAACTGGTGACTCAGCTGCACCTCTGGAGCTCCCTCTCACACAGAAGCCCAGCCACGCGTCGCACAGACCCCTTCCCACAGCGGTGCGGTCCCAAACTCCACTCAACAAACCTGAGATTCTACACCCAAACTCCACTCGACAAACCTGAGATTCTACACCCAAACTCCACTCGACAAACCTGAGAGTCTACACCCAAACTCCACACTCAAACCTGAGCTTGTACACCCAAACTCCACACTCAACAAACCTGAGACTCTACACCCAAACTCCACTCAACAAACCTGAGATTCTACACCCAAACTCCACTCGACAAACCTGAGATTCTACACCCAAACTCCACTCGACAAACCTGAGATTCTACACCCAAACCCCTTTCGACAAACATGAGATTCTACACCCAAACTCCACTCGACAAACCTGAGATTCTACACCCAAACTCCACTCGACAAACCTGAGATTCTACACCCAAACTCCACTCGACAAACCTGAGATTCTACACCCAAACTCCACTCGACAAACCTGAGATTCTACACCCAAACTCCACTCGACAAACCTGAGATTTTACAGCCAAATTTAAAATAAAAAACAAGCTGAAAAACCATTTCTCTTTTTTCTTCTCCAGGGGGGCACTCAAACTGTCGCACGGAGGCACGAGACCAGTTTTTCTACAAGTTAATTAAATCAGCTTTAATAAGGCTGCCATGGTGACAGCTTCAACCCTGGAGCCAATAGCTGCACATCACAGAGGATCTGAGGAGCAGAAAGGAAAGACAAGGCCTTTCGCTGTCTGACCCAGCGCTGCTCACACACCAAGGAAGTCACAATTAAACAGTCTGAAACCAGCGAAGAACAACCACACAGAAACTCCTGTCTGCTAATTTAACGCGGCTAATCCGCTCCAGCTATCAGTGCTCCTGTGTGTGCGTATCCATACGTTAGCACACATGCGCAACACACAGCTTCTGTGCAGAATCCCACTCATTTTCACCTGAAATCTGCTGTGCAGACAACTGCGTCTGTAAAATAAATGTATAGATGGACAGCATCGACGAGGAGACATAACAGCACATGAAGAGAGTCTGGCCCACTGTATGACGCTAGAATCCGCTTCACGGCTGGGTGCAGAGTTGCATAATCTAATATAAAGTTTACTCACATTCCACCCCATAATACGTTTTGAAACTCAAATGTTCCAAATGTAGTTTTTGATGGCCAGTTTTGCCTTGGTGTTATTTTTAGTCTCTGGCACAATATAGCCTAAATGAGTTTGCCTGCTTCTCATTTCACGTGGAAGGGTAAAAAAACACAAAACATTTGAGCCACAGTGTAAAATGAAAATGTTAAATAAAAAAAAACCACTTCACCACCGTCGCCGAGGGAAACCCCGGACTCTGCCCCCCCCATTCTGGATCAGAGTGACAGCTGCACCATTTACAGTGAGTCTCAGGTCTAAAGGTCTGTTAAAGCAGGGGTTACTGCTGCCGCAGGTATTAGCCTGTTAATCTGTTTATTATGCCTGCTAATCTCCAGGCTTTTGTACAGACCTGTGGACTCTGGCCCAGAGGTGTGGTTTTACCGCAGATATTATCGCAGGTGAGAGTTTGAGGCAAAGTGCCTGTTCACGGCTGGACTCCCGCTCGGTATGCACCGAAACTCCCGCAAACATTTACAACCGAGCCCCGCCGCCATCTCCAACCCCACCCCGCCGACATCTCCAACCCGGCCACGCTGACATCTCCAACCCGGCCACGGCCAGCCCCGCCCAGCCCCGCCAACATCCCCAACTCCACCCCCACCCCACCAACATTTCCAACCCGGCCCCGCCAACATCCCCAACATTCCCAACCCCACCTCCCCAACATCTCCAACCCAGCTCTGCCAACATCCCCAACATCCCCAACCCCACCTCCCCAACATCCCAATTCCCAACCCCACCTCCCCAACATCTCCAACCTAGCACTGCCAACATCCCCAACATTCCCAACCCCACCTCCCCAACATCTCCAACATCCCCAACCCCACCTCCCCAACATCCCCAACATTCCCAACCCCACCTCCACAACATCTCCAACCCAGCCCTGCCAACATCCCCAACATTCCCAACCCCACCTCCCCAACATCTCCAACTCGGGCCCAGCCCGCCCGGTCCCGCCGGCAAATACGGGCTGCGGGAGACACAAAAGGCGGCGGTGTTTCCCCCAAAACAGCGGCCCTTCCGCACACAAACGCGGGGCCGGTGAAGACCGGCGGCGGGACGAACGCCTTCAGGCCGCAGACCCGCGCGCGGGTGGCAGTTATACGGCACGTCTGACGGCAGGACGGGACCCACGGGAGAGAGCGCCAGGAGGAGCCCCCCCACCCCCCCCCAGGCTGCTATTCGACGGTCCTCCCATCTGAGCCGCCCCGCTAACCTGTTCTCCTTCATGTGGACTTTGGGGATTTTATTAGAGCTACAAAGGCCCTTTCAGCTCCCGGGTCAGCGGCAGGTCACGTTTACTCAAACAGCTTCTACACATTCCACAGACTCTATTATTACTTTTTTATTTCACTCTCTCTCTCTCTCCCTGTGCCTCTCTTCTCGTCTCTCTCTCCCTGTCCCAGTCTCTCTCTCCCCATCCTCGATTCCAAACTTGTAAAGATTTGATCCATTAATATCAGCTTAAACATAACTGAACTGATCCAAAACCCACCCTGCTCTTGGCATGAGGCACAGCAGTCTCACACCTCTCATAAGCCTACATTTCTACCTCCATCCAGAGAGCGCTGAGCCTACCAACAAAAAAATGATGAGTGACTTTATGGTGCCATTTTAGGGTGCCTATTACATATGACCAGCCAGACAGCTGTTCTGATGGACAGTATAAATCACAGCTCAAACAGAACAGAGTCAGATCAGCGCATAGAAACACTGGGCTGAACAAACCAGCAGGAATACCGATGGTAAAACAGCAATTTCACTGTTTCTGAACTGCGTTTTTATCACTTAGATGAGCTGCAAACTCCCAAGTTCTCTTTTGCAGTGATGATGTGTGGAATCAGAGGGGGCGGGGAATGCAAAAGGACCGCACAGCCAATCAGATGCAGGAACAGCTGCACGTATAAAAATACCTATCTGCATAAATAAATTAATAGTAATCACATCACACTTGTTGCATTGCTCTTAATTAGTCAGCCGTCCTTATCTTAATGTCAAATAACTGCAAGAACAATTAGCAAAATGCAGAGAAACACAGGCAAATGCACTTTGTCTACACCCCATGCATTTTGTCACCCAGCTTTGACTAAGTCATGAAATGCATGATGACATCACTTTATTCAAGAGCACAGAACTGTAGTTTCAGTCCAGCCCTTCCCCCGATACCTAATGCATGTGCTCATGTGCGAGAATCTGACTACCTTCAAACGCAGACTAAAGACTCATCTCTTCAGGCTGCACCTCTCCCCACCCCTCCCTAGCCTATAGTTTAGCTCAGTGTACCTAGTTAGGCTAATACAATCACGTTAGTTTTTATTTGGCAGGATTGTTTTTGTCTGATACTGATTAGGCAAATGTGATTTCAGTGCTAGTTTGTATTTGGCAGGATTGTTTGTTTGTTTGCTGAACAGGTTACTCTACAGGGTTGGAGTCCTGATCTATGTGGTCACTTCTGGCACTACGATCTTTACTTCACTCTAGTGTGTTTCTTTTGCACCTCTGCACCTTGAACTAATGCACTTGTTGTACGTCGCTCTGGATAAGAGCGTCTGCTAAATGCCTGTAATGTAATGTAATGCTCTGACTTAGCCTCAAACTGGCTTCTTGGCCTTCTTCAGGTCTTCAGAAATTCACCATGTGCACCATATCTTTCCACCGCTCCCCACTGTAAGCCCTGCACACACCGAGCCAACTGCTCGACAACACCGTGCACTCAGAAAATCCACTGGGCGTTCTGCAGCAGCTGGCCATGGACAGATGTAGAGATGGGACGGGAGCCATTTTGCCTGAATCCAAACACCAGATCTTGGTCAGAAGTTGCTACAGACTTTTTAACTCTTTGAAGGGTATGTTTCTTTTTGTTTGTTTTAAGTCAGTGTTCTAGAACTCCACTGCAGAGTGGAGTCAGTGGCAGTGACTGTGACATCAGCAGTAGAATGTTCAGTCGAGAACATTCTAATCACACACTTGTGATCCCACACCTTAAAGGGCTGAGAGACGCCAAGCTAATAATCAAACAGCACACAGCAGGAATGTAGGCTACACTGTGAGGTTCTTTTGAGCTTGTGTGTCAAATAAACAACGTGGCAGGAAAATTCTGTCAAGAAAACGAAACCCAAATGAAAACCAAATGTAAAAGGACACTAGAGATGAGTCAGACACAGACCCACAATCAGACAGGCATCTCCGCACTCCAAACACCTTTTCTAACACGTGTAAAAGTTTAGTCCAGGGTGAGTTAAGAGCAGGATGGATGCTTCACGTCCCTCCTGCTTGTTCATTTTCTGTCCTCTCCGAACAGACTCGGCGAAGGACGGACGAACCCCCCCCCCCCCCGGGGTCAAACGCACAAGGGCTTTACACAGCCGCGAGTTTCCCAAAGATCCCCGTTCAGCAAGTTACCACAAGCACAAACAAACCGCAAACAGCCAGGGGAGGTTGACCAATACATAACCGCCTTTCCTACAGCATTACTGCTAATATCAGAGAGAGAATCACAGAGCAATCAGGAAAACGTCTAAATGGCTGCCACAAATACAAAGGCAGTAAAAGTGTAATGAAATACCTGGGCGTTTCAGGTAGCTCATACCTTTCAGTGTCCTGGCGGTACTTTAAGTGCTCTGGAAAGCATCCGTGGCCAGTCGGCCGTATAGCTACTATGGCTCAGTCGTTAACACGGACCGAATGTGTGCGTCAGGTTCTCAAGAAGCAGTCTTGCCTTATGATGTTCAACAGCAGCTGGGTCTGCATACAAAGCCTCATTTAAATGGACTTGAAAGAAAGCCTCTTAAAGGCAATTCAATTATACTTAAATTCAATTTTATTTGCATGGCGCTTTTTTTTTTATACAGAGAACTGTCACAAAGACACTTTACAGAGTAGCAAGGCAAGAGACAGCGCAAAAAGAGCAAACAGAGCAAACACCAGACCTGAACCGCCTAACAGCAAGCACATGAGGTTAAAAAAAAAACTCCCCAGTGGGAGAAAACCCCTGAAAGGCAATGCTGAAGCTGTACGTGTGGTGGAATCACATATTTTTGCTTTTTTAGCCAATACACAAAGTCAGTATTAGCATCAGCTAGCTCTCTATGGGCTTTTCAAGGCATCTGAACGCTAACAATGCTAACAACACATACAGCAAAGTTCTCACTGTTCTCTACCATGACCGTACCAGAGCCTGATCAGTTGCCAAGCAAAGTCAGCAAAAAAGGTTTTCAGTTTGGATAACAATAAATGGCTCTTAATAATTCAGTATCAAGCAGGCATCCTTATTTACACAACTGCTCTCGCTGGCCAGTTTGACCTTCCATCTCCCACAAAACTCACATTCAATCCGGATCGCAACATAAGCACTGGTGCATATGTGCCCGAACAATCTTTAAAAAGCAGGTTCATATAGTTCATTTAAACAGAATAATTGAAAACCTTTGACAAACACTATAGCAAACAAATGACATCCGACTCTCTGTATGTTCATGAAGTAGGCTATGTTTTTTTTCTTTTACCATTTCCTGTCTGAGCATCAGTCAGAAACAAAGGAACTCCCCTGCAAACACACACACACCAAATCCACTGAGCTTAAACTATTCTCCACATTTAAGAAACGCAAACCACAGTGCCTTGACTTACAGTTGACGAGACTGTGACTTTTAAAAATATAACATGTTGGTAATTCCAAAACTGAAACAGTGTGCGTGTGAAATTCCAAGAATGTTTATTTGGCTCATGCCAGTGGTAAATTGTAGCCACAATACATTTAGGCCCTGTATACTCTTCTGTTTTAAAACAGGACAAATCTTTTGTTTTGCAAATAACACAAATCCTTGCTTCCTCTTGTCACTGGAGAGTGTTTTGTTTTCACCACTTTGTGCCCATTCATATTTAAACACTTTCCCTTCGCATTAATGAAAAAGAAAAACATTAACCAACGACAGTAAACCACCGCCTCTCACATTATTGGGTAAAACAATAGACAAGTGGTCCCCGTTACATTTAGATTACATTAGCTCGGTCGGTGCAATAAATTGTGCGTTCATGGAAAAACAAGTTGACTGCATTTCAGTTTTAAAAATGGACATTTCATTAAGCGGAACTTATTCCTCCGTGCTGCCGAGGATTCATTAGCCTACGCTGTGAATAACTGAGGCTCAGCAGGCACTCTCATCATCAATATTTTACACATTTAGCGCCTGCTAACCGAAGTGTCAGGGTGCAAACGCCCGAGGCGGAGAAGGCATTAAGCCGTCTAGTCCTCCTGCCTGTAGGGGGCATATGTTCTAACAGAGCCCGGCTCTCCGAGCGAGCAGCAGCGCAGTATAATGGTTAAAAAAAAACTTTCCTCGTACCCAAAAATGTTCCCAGGTGTGACACTACCGTTGTACCCTTGAGCAAGGTACTCAGCCTGAACTGCTTCTGTATACACACACACAGGCCACTTTTTTTAGGTACACCTTGCTAGTACCGGGTTGGTCTTCTGCTGCTGTAGCCCATCTGCTTCAAGGTTCGACATGTTGTGCGTTCAGAAATGCTCTTCTGCATACCTTGGTTGTAACAAGTGGTTATTTGAGTTACTGTTGCCTTTCTATCAGCTCAAACCAGTCTGGCCATTCTCCATTTTCGCCCAGAGAACTGCCGCTCACTTGATATTTTCTCTTTTTCGGACCATTCTTTGTAAACCCTAGAGATGGTTGTGCGTGAAAATCCCAGTAGATCAGCAGTTTCTGAAATACTCAAACCAGTCTGTCTGGCACCAACAACCATGCCACGTTCAAAGTCGCTTAAATCACCTTTCTTCCCCATTCTGATGCTTGGTTTGAACTTCAGTAGAACGTCTGGACCATGTCTACACGCCTAAATGCATTGAGCTGCTGCCACGTGATTGGCTGATTAGATATTTGCGTTAACAGGTGCAGTTTGCAGTTGAACAGGTGTACCTAAAAAAGTGGTCGGTGAGTGTATATCCAGCTGTAGAAATGGATACTGTGTTAAAAAAAAAGAAAAAAAAAAAAAAAATTTCAATAAAAAATCTGTGTAAGTCACTCTGAATAAGAGCGTCTGCTAAATACCTGTAAATGTAATGCAATCTGAGCAGTAAAAGAGTCTATGCAAATCTTTATGTTCACGGCCTCCCTTGGCTGATTAATCCTTCGCACACACACCCCCACCGCACTGTTTATTCCCATTAAACACTAGGCTCTGAAGTTTTACTTGTGTTTTTTCCATCAACAGGCTCTAAAGAACTTTGGTTTCTTTAAAATAAATAAAACAAAAGCTACAAATTGCTGTAGCCTGCTCCCTGGTATTCATTTCAGGCAAACAGTGGACTGGCACTCAAAGGAGCTTTTCAGCCAAAATGACTATAGACTGCTAGCCTATTGTAATTAAATGCTTACACCACAAAACACTGCAGCATTTGCATGAATCAAGAGGTATACAAGTGGAAAACAATGAAAAACCGTAACTATTTAGGCTAAACGCTTTGAGGGGCTAAAATTAAAACGTCAGCTTCAACTCCATTTTTATCTCTTACAGGGATGATTGCTGAATACTCTGGAATCAGCAAAAAAAAACAAATGAAGGTTAGAGCAAACATCTGCGCATCAGACACAGAAATCACATGAGCGAGACACGAATGAATCACTTGAGCCATTTCCAAAAATCTTCTCCACGGACATCAACAGCAACAGCTCAATGACTCTGGGAAAACAGGAGCCGACAGAATATAATTTTCCAGGATATTATCCGCAGCCGATTCAGAACTTTCACTCACAAAAGGAGATTCAATCCCCTACTTACAATGTGGTGAAAACTACAGGCCGACTAATGCAGGGCTTCAATTTCACCAAAACAGGTTCAAGGACACATGTATCACTAGAACAGGGCAAGTCCTCCAGTAAGGACCTGAAAGACTCCTGTTCAAATTTTAAGTAGCCTCGTCTGTTTTTCCAGCTTTAGTCCAGATGTATGGACGACCAGAGGACAGAATGGCCCTCCGGTTTGCCAAGTGATTTACTGAAAACTGCGACAAATCCACAACAATAAACTATGTTATCTGTGCATCAATGTGCAGCCAACTGGCCAGAGCTTTAACAAGTCAAAATAGGGGGGAGGAGGCGGCACTAGATGATTTCTCCTCGCTTTAAGAACGTTCTTCCACTTGCATAATATTTTATTTTAAAACAGTAAGTTCCAAAAGGGGTTCTGTTGCTCTGGCAGAAATTACACTACCTAATAAAGATCACTTATTCTCTCTGCTTCAGATACATTTTGATATACAGGTCAGCAAGGCGCACTGTGACTACGAGGTATGATCAGCAGAATTTTATCTTTGATCAGAGCAGAACTGACCACCAATCTTTCTGCTGCGAGTTTCTCAAACCAAGGACAGGGCTGATTGCGAGTAAAACTGGACTCCGCCTGTCAAGTTCTGACAGCACCAAGCCTGCATTCAGTTCCACAAAACTAAACACACCAACCACACAGGCGATGCGGGCTATCGCATCGCTTACGACACAACCGAAAATGCCAAAGAGCTGAGCGACCGTGTTCCTGTATCGACCTGGCTAACTCAGCCAGCTAATCATGGAGTCACACAGGATGCACACACCCTGTTGGAATTGGTTAGACGCGCGTTAAAGTCAGGCTAGCTTAGCTCGTTACAACATGCAGGCATGCATGCAACAACAATAAAAAAATAGCTGATGTTCAGTAGCCAAGCATTAATTATGAGCAACAAAATGACATCATACACTTTAATCAACTGACCAATTTAGCGCAACGCCACTAAGTGTAATCTAGCTACTACTATGTAGATCAATTTCTAGGTATCTAACTAGCTACCGAATTGTACAATTATTCGTGGCGATACACTCAAGTTAATATTATCCATTCTCACTGTGACGCTACAATCTGTTTATCCAGTAAGGTGTACTGTAAACTGTGTAAACGAATCTGCCGGTAGATAATTAATCAGATAGTGTATTTCCATGAAGCCAGTTTACAAACAGCTAACTTAGCCAACAACTCTTCTAGACTCAATGACCAGAGGCTAATTCAGGTGCAACGGCTAGCTAACTACATGTATTCACACTGAAACAGCCAGCGAATTGACGAGATTTAAAGAAAATAAATAGCGATTTGCATCGAGATAGCTTGCTTTTAAGCGACATGAGTAACTAATCCAGACATGAAAGTACATTCAAATGACGAGGAATTTCAATTAGCATACTGTTAAATCTCAGTAGCTCGTAGCTACCTAACTTAGCTAAAAAGTTTGCTAGACTAAACCGGATTCACGGTAGCTAGTGATTAAAAATGAACGTTAACGTTACCTCTGCCGTCCGTAGAGAAGGTGGTTTCTTCAAAGCTTGTTTGAATGAAATATCCATGAAAGCAGTCATTGTCTGTCATGTAGCTAGCATTTGATGTTTCAATTTCCAAAAAAAAAAAAAAAACTTCGTCAGCCACAACTCCAATTTATTTCAGCTGCTGATCTCCCAACTGGTGGCCCTTTCCCTCGTCCAAGCATGGATTTAAGGATTTCCCGTAGAGCATTAGTTTTTTAACCAAGCCAAACAGCTAACCAGTCTCTCCCACAACTGCCGAATAGTGCTACACAATCCCAGATGTTTTATTTAAGGAAGAACAGATTCGCAATTGACTTGCAGGAATTAAAAAGTAATTCATTTTCCCGTATGTCTTCATTCACTTAAGTTATCCTGCGAACTGTGGCAGTGCACCGTTGTTAGAAAGCTAGCCGAAGATGGTTAAACAAGTAGTCAGCCGCTGGGTAAAGTTAAATTTTGTTCTCAATCGGTGTCTAATCCTTGGCCAGAGATCCAATCCTCAAACAAACTTAGTCCAATTGAAACTAAAACCACTAGTCTAGCTAGCTAATACACTGTTATGTTCCTTGAAAGATTATATAGTTTTCAGTTTACAAAAGACAAAAACAATAATTAATATGTTGTTGACACAACTGGCTATCTTGACATAAAATCTGGATTTGACTGGTACTACTGTAAAATTAACTGGCAGTAAAGTAGCACACAGCTAGCAAGCTAGCTGGCTAGTTTTCAGACATGTTTCTGGAGCTAACAGGCAAGCTAGCTAACTCACTTCAATAGTTTGTCCCTGCAATCACGTTCAACTTTATAGCCAACACAGTTAACTTACAGCTATAAACATGTGTGTTGTTCGCACAAAAAACTAGCTAGTTACAAAGTTTTAACCTTCAGTTCCCCGTCAAACTAAACTTCTTTTGAGTCAAAATACCTACGTAACCAACTAAGAAGCAATGCATTTAATCCTTGTTTATTGGAAGTTCATTCTCCATCGATGTATTTTCCTCTCTGTTTTCTCCCGGACTGCGGGCAACTCCACTCCCATGGAAATGCAAACCAAATATCGCGAGAAGCGCAACTTACAGTGTCCATACCCGATCCTGGCGTACAAGATTCTGAAAATATTACTGATGTAATGTTGCTTTCATGCTCGTAATCATTTTTTGTTTATCACTGGGAACCGTGTACGCCTACGTTCATGTAAAAAAAAAGAAATAATAAATTAAAAAAAGATTTAATTTTTTAACTTAATTGTTATACTTAAACTCTTCACGTTTATTTAAGGACCTGAAAAAATATTTCCCTTTAATCTTAACAGTCCTTCAGATCTTCAGTTATCTCTGACTATTGACAATGTTTAGACAATGCATTTAAATGGTTCTCCCATGCGACAGTCCGCTCCACAAAGTATTTAAATCTTATGGTGTCATTCACAATTACATGTAGCACAAAACTTCTAAATACTGAACACTGTTAATGATAAAAAAATCTATGCAATGTGTTGAGGGCAATGTTTTTTTAAAGTAAAAAACCCTTCCAAACTAGGCTTTATAATTACCTTTTCTAAATGCATTTTATGTACTTTGCAGATTAGTAAATAATTATATATAATTACATATACATACGTGCCAGTCACGGTTGTTAAGGCAACTGATGCTGCTTGGAATTATGGCTGTATCTGCAATTGCTCTTGCAAAATGACAGACAGACAAAACATATTCACAGTCCAAAACTAGCAAAGACTGAGGTACCATTTGAACAAATCAAGGGTACCACCTGATATGTGGACCTCAAAGGTGACCACCTGACCGATATGGATGCTGCAGGCAAAAAGCAAGGCGACTAAAACTATAATTTTTGAGACTGTTTGAGAGCCGAATATGGAAGCAGGCCTTATGTCCCACGGGGAGAAAATGACAATGCTAAGCACGGTAAAAATCAGAGCCAAGATGTGTTTACACGGACACGCTTGAGGATGTAGAACAAACAATCTGTACACTCAGGATGTATTTCCGGCTTTGCGTCGCGCACATTTTCATATCGACGCTGCCGTTCTTTCTCCGCTCCTTCCTGTACTGGGCGCATTTCAGTAGGATTGTGCATGAAACAGGATGTAAATAGCCATTGTGTAAGTCTCAGATACCAGCAGGACCTCGGTTTGTAACTGAAAGAAATGTGAAACTTGGACTTAGGAATAGCACACACACACATGCAGTAAACATTATTTACGCACACATATCATTGGTGCTCATATTTATAGTGAATGTCAATTTAGCATGTCTCTGTACCAGTTTTCTTTCTTCATGCATAGCTATTCATGGATAGATATTCATACAGCCACTGGGCTTTTATTGTGATAAGAGTTGATGTAACAAAAATAGCAAAATGTGTCTGGTATTGACAACAATCCACTGGAAGACGTGGTGAAATATATAACATTGGCATTTTTATTGCACAACATTCCCATAAAATTGGGAAAGGATATTAAGGAAAACAATGCATATTTAAGGTACATTATGTACAAATAATTGAAAACAAACAGAAAAAATATGTACAATTAACATGAAACTGTTACACTCTAGACTAAATAATTTAACCATATCTATAAAGAGAAATATAGATATAAATACATAATTTAAAAGAGAAATAATCGAACGTTTCTTTTTTAAAAATGCAACTCCTGCTGTGGCCAAATATTATTAAAGCATGATTTTAGCCAAAAAATAAATTCTCAACAAACATTGCATTCCTTCATGCCACACATCAGTTAAGACTCTGTATGGCGATCCCTCAGGACAAAACCATTTTTTAAATCAAACGCAACACATTTATGCCATGGATAGTACAAATATTTGTAAAAATAAACATGTCATTTAGATTTGTCTTTTGCAGCATTTCACTGTCATATAAAAAGTGTTTTGTTTTTGTTAGTGATTCCAAATGATTGTATTATTTAATTGCATAAAGAAAACTGATAAATGTCATAGTGAATTGAAGGTATTTTTGATTAATTACTTCCTTCTCAAGCATGCACAAACATGGGATGACAAGCATCTAAATTACTGTGAAAAATACTTAAGAATTTAAGTGTGGAAATATAATGTAAGATTGCGTGGTGATATTCCGTTTAAGAATTACACTGCTAGTATAAAATATTGTGCCTTTACAAGTGTGAAAAGAGGGAGTTTTTTAATGACCCCATTGTACCATCCCTTCTCTATAGAGTACAGAACTGTACTTTCTGTTTGTTTTGATATATCCATTTTAAAGGACAGTCAAACAAGTAATTTCATGGCAAGTCAACATGTTATTCAACGTTTGCACACAGATGGACCCAGTTAATATCTCCTTCCTCAGTATCAACCTGTTTCATACCACCTTTTTATGAAACTCACACGTTTATGGTTTATACCATTATAAATGAACAGTATTAGTCCTACAATCCCTTCCTATCATTTTGTCATCCCTGAAATTTCACATTCATATCTTAAATATCCTCTGAAATCTGACTGAACGACTTATTTAGCATTTGTTTTTACACCTACCCACAATTTTTAAGACTTTTGTAACTTATTATCTATGCATGATTATTGACACAATCTCACCATAATAGTAAAAGACTCACTGGCCATTCATGTTTGCGGGGAATTTATACGCTTTTCAATGTTGCTAAAAATAAGGGCTGGGCCAGCACAAGGAAAGTCCACAGACAACAATCAACACTAATGTCAAAACATCCTTCGGGCTGCAAATGTGAAATCTGGAGCTATGACTACAGTAAAGATGAGGCCACAGTGAGAGCTGGACTACACTCCACAGGGTGACCCAAATATTTCCCTTTTAAGCAAAATAAGACGGCAAAAATAGAACAGTGGAGACAAACAGCCATAAAAGATCTGAGGTAGTACAGCACCGGGCGGGGTGAAGAAGGTTAAATGCTACCGCGTGCTTTTGTCTTTCAGCTTGTGCTGTCTGCAACCTATTTGGGCATTCTTTAACATCTTATGAGCGGGAACATTTTTATCCACATTGAGCAGATTAAAACTGCTTGTAATTTCATGACTTTGTTCAGAAACCTTGTGAACCAATGAGACCCTTTGGGAAAAGTGAATTTAACAACACCAGCAAGACAAGTATAATAGCAAAAATATAATTGGCATCAGTGAGGGCCTTTTTTTTTTTCCATATTTACTATGAGCCAAACTTTTTTTCTCTCCATTGGTGCATTTCCCATGCTTCCTGTAAATAAAATTATGGATTAAAGGAAGATACAATGTGATAATACAGCAAAATATGATTTAGTATCATCGTTTACTCGTTAGTCTTCAAAAGAAAAGTGCAGTTTGCAACTCCTCTTTGGCATTGTCCATCAAAAACAAAACAAAAAACTAAAAAGTGTAAAAATATCCTCTGGATGTAAAACAATAGTAGAACATTCTGGATAAATGAGAACATTCCCCGCTGGTGGAAAGGCGAGGCGCATTTCCGCGGATCCTCAGTCTTTCACAGGAGGAGACGGCCTCAGCGTCCTTTCTGTAGCAGCTGTGAATGAGCGCACTGACCCGGGGCCCCTCAGTGTCTGTGAGCACACTGACCCAGGGCCTCTCAGTGTCTGTGAGCACGCGGACCCAGGGCCTCTCAGTGTCTGTGAGATATCTGCTGGGTGGGGCCTCTCAGTGTCTGTGAGCGCACTGACCCGGGGCCTCTCAGTGTCTGTGAGCGCACTGACCCGGGGCCTCTCAGTGTCTGTGACCGCACTGACCCAGGGCCTCTCAGTGTCTGTGAGCACGCGGACCCAGGGCCTCTCAGTGTCTGTGAGATATCTGCTGGGTGGGGCCCCTCAGTGTTTGTGAGCGTACTGACCCGGGGCCTCTCAGTGTCTGTGAGCACAGGGGACCGGGGCCTCTCAGTGTCTGTGAGATACCCTGCTGGGTGGGACCCCTTGGTGTCTGTGAGCGCACTGACCCGGGGCCTCTCAGTGTCTGTGAGCGCACTGACCCGGGGCCTCTCAGTGTCTGTGAGCACACTATACCCTGCTGGGTGGGGCCCCTCAGTGTCTGTGAGCACACGGGACTGGGGCCTCTCAGTGTCTGTGAGCGCACTGACCAGAGGTCCCTCGGCGTCTGTGAGATACTGCGCTGGGTGGGGCCCCTCAGTGTCTGTGAGATACTGCGCTGGGTGGGGCCCCTCAGTGTCTGTGAGCACACGGGACCGGGGGCCCCTCAGTGTCTGTGAGATACTGCGCTGGGTGGGGCCCCTCAGTGTCTGTGAGCACACGGGACCGGGGCCTCTCAGTGTCTGTGAGATACTGCGCTGGGTGGGGCCCCTCAGTGTCTGTGAGCACAGGGGACCGGGGCCTCTCAGTGTCTGTGAGATACTGCGCTGGGTGGGGCCCCTCAGTGTCTGTGAGCACAGGGGACCGGGGCCTCTCAGTGTCTGTGAGATACTGCGCTGTGTGGGGCCGGCCCTCTCAGCGAACACCTTTTCCCGCGTCCAGACTAAACAGCCTCCGCCGTCCGCCACCTTCCGCCCGTCTACAGCAGTATCTGCGCCACGTAGGGCGCGTGCGTGCCCGCCACCGACGCCAGCAGGGGGAGGTCGTTAGACTCGATCCTGGAACGAAGAGAAGAAGAGCACACGCTTAGCACACGCTTAGCACACGCTTAGCACACGCCGTCTGATCCGCGACCAGCGCCAGCGCGCACACATGGAGAGGGACCCGAACGCATCGCTGCTCGTTTGAATATTACGACCCAGATCCACAGCCTCCAGTGGAGTCGGTTATTATCCAGGAATACTCGGGTTCGAGGTCACTCCGAGACCACCTGTGACAATAAGCTCTGCTTGAAACGCTGCTCCTGCAGAATCTAGCCAGTGTCTAATCGGCAAAATATGCCGCTCACTGAGAGTTTCAACAGCCTTTGTTACATCGTCGAAAAAATAATAGTTTAAACAGGCAAAAACAGGACATACAGCCCATAGACACTCACCACTTTGCCTACAGCCAAGAGCACAGCCAGCACACAGAGTCAAGCCTAGTCTTGTACTCTACCAAAGTGCCTCTGCTAACAGTATTCATGAGCTATACTGTACACCAGAGATACTCAAATCCTTCAATGCCGGTGCCAACATAGTCCAACAATGTCCCTGATTGGCCAGAGATCACGATCACATGTTATCCCAGGCTTAAATCAGTCCCTGATTGGAGGGGAGGAATGTAAACCAGCAGCACTACTGGCCTCTAGGGCCAGATTTGCGTCCCCCAGTCTTACACTGGTAGCTCTCTGGGTGAAAGCACACATGCTTGTGTTTGTGTAAAATCAACTTTCATCACTTCTGCTGAGAAAACAGATTCAACTTGCTTCTGTAATCTACTCTCAAGTGGGTAGGAAACTTGGTTTGTTAAACCCAAAGGCTGCACGTTCGATTCCCAGAGAGGGCACTGCCGTTGTACCCTCGAGCAAGATACTTGGCCTGACCTGCCTCTTGTAAAAAATGTCAAAAATGTTTAAGTCGTTCTGGATAGAAGCGTCTGCTAAATGCCTGTAATGTGTAACGTGAAATTCTCAGTCAAGTGCATGTCATCCACAACATTATTCTACCCTGGATAACAAAAACAAGCAAAGAAAAGCAAAAAACAGAATCCACCTTGCCATTTGTAGCCTTCAATCTGTTGTATTGCCTGTTTATGTCATTATCTGTACTACATTTACTTTTTCCGTCTAGTGCAGAAGTAACCAACCCTGTTCCTGGAGATCTACCCTCCTGTAGGGTTTTCATTTTAACCATAATTTGGCACACCCGACTCTACTAATTAGCAGCTCACTGAGATCTCTAGCTGTTGAATAGGGTGCACTTTGTTAGGGAGGCTAACTCGGACCCCAAACAAGTGCAAGTCATTAGGTTAATTGCCATAGAGCAGGCTCAGTAAGACTCCATATGGTAGGAAATACAGGAAGTGACATCACAAGAAACAAACAGATGCTGCTGAAGGGTATTTTATATGCGCAGTGATGAGGAGGAGGATCTTACCCCAGAACCATGCCCAGCTCTTTGACGTGCACTCTGGTCTGGCCCTTAAGGTACTCCGCCAGCATCCGGCTCTTGAAGTACAGCTCCTGGAGTCGGTCTTCCAGGTGCATGATGCACTGCAGAGGGGGGGGAAGAGAGAGCACTTACGTCCCGTTCCCGAAACACTCGCACGACCTCTGTGCACTGTCGAACGGGCAGAGCGCGAAGGGGAACTTACGAAGTTTGGAGAGAGGTTGAGCTTGTACAGGTGAAAGGTAGAGAGGAGGAGGCCGGACACCAGGTTGGACACCAGGACCTCCTTGCCCAGCTTGTTTTCGGTGGCTCTTCTCTGGCTGCTGGCCACCTGCACGGTCCACTTGTCGGTGTCCGCTATGATGCAGACGGCCTCTGCGATGGGCTCGTCCAGCACCGGGTGCTGGGGAGAGAGGAGAGAGAGAGAGAGAGAGAGAGGCGCTTAGTCTTAAAGGAGGACAATCTACAGGTGAGATGCAGCCCGGGAAAAAGCGTGTGGAAAAGTCGCAGAGGCATTTCAAAATTTTTTTATAACCCAACATGGGGCTGAGTATATCTAATTCCCACCCCAATTTGGCAACTTGGAATGTCCGATCATCTGCGACCGCAGCTGCATTCCGTAGACTACAGCTAAGCTGGCACAGAGTGGAGTCAGAGGACGACCTTTCATATGCGGCTTTCACTACAATCTACGGGCGGGCGATCGACCAGCAGGGGTCGCTGTCTGACTGAACCCCCCCCATACCCTGGGCGACACAATCGCCCCACTGCACGTCGCCCTACGGAGGTACCGCCCGCCCACAGTCGGTCGTACGGGCACGGTTCGGATTCGATCCGAGGCCGCGGGGGTCGTCCGCGCACCACGGCGGGGCCGTCGGAGGTGTTTTTACCTGCACGGCATGCGCCAGGTCCGCCTGCAGACTTTGCCGGAGGCGCTCGTCGCTCGGCAACCCGTGCAGGACGAAGTCCGGGACGTACGTGGGGCAGTACCCGCCGAACAGAGACCTCCCGAAGTTGGCGATGCTCGGCTTGGAGTAATTTTCGACCAGCTTGGACCTGGCAAAGCAAAAAAACAAAACCGTCCATCAGAGACCGAAAACAGTTTAGTCCCGAGTGCCACAAAGCTCCTTTATGGCTACTTCAGGGGGAGGTGCTAGTGCTGGCCATCAACAAAATAAACATACGGATCAACTCAAGTGGGCATGCAATGTATTGTGACAATGTTTTGTGAAACATGCTGTGTAAGTATGATATAAAGTTGATGTGAATGAAACGAGTGAGACCTGTAAGACCGTGGATATTTGATTTTTGGTTTTGGTACGCACCCCGGGAAGGGAACCTCCACCTCGTCCAGCCAGTCCTCCTGCTCCTCGGGGTAGTAGGGCCCCTCGGCGCGGTGCAGCTCCTGTCCCGCGTCCTCGCTCTCGCTGTCCCCCAGGGCGCTGTCCGAGCTCTCGTTCCGGGGGATGTCCCACTCGTTCAGGGGGGTCGCCTTCTTCAGGTCCACCGTGTCCCCCTGGGGGACGGTGACGGAGATCACGATGCCTCGGTCCTGCGCGGCAGGACACCCCGAACATCGGCCGCCGCCCGTCGCGTCCGTGGAGCTGCAGCCGCAACGGCCGCCGCCGCCGCCGCCGCCGCCCGCACCCCGGGGAACCGCCCCCTTCCCAGCAGCCCCCGGGGCGTCCGGGGGCTCCTTCTGCGACCGGTCTGCCCCGCCCGCCTCCAGCTTTTTGGACACGTCGTCGATAGTCCGGGTTTCCACGGGGTTGTCGTCGCTGAAGTACTCGTCGAACAGGTCCATGCAGTCCTCGGGGGTGGGCTTCCACCGGGGCATCTGGCTGGAGGTGCGGAGCAGCTTCTCCTGGCCCTCGCCGGGCTTGCTCTGGTCCTCCGCCGGCAGCCTGGCCTCGCGCTTGGGCTCTCCAGCGCCCCCTTCCTGCAGCTGCTGCTGCTGCAACTGCTGCTGCTGCAGCAGCAGCTGCTTCCTGTGCTTCCGGATCTGTCCCTCCACCCGCCGCCTCCGGCACTCCGTGTCTGAGTCCGGCGACATGGAGTCCCCGATGAGGAAGGTGACTTTGGAGGAGGGCTGCTCCTCCTCCTCCTCCTCCTCCTCCGTGGGGAAGGGGCTGGCCAGGCTCTTATCCGGCGGCTTCTTCTCCAGCGGGATCCCGGACGACCGGAACACTTTGATGGGCAGACTCCCGCCGTCGGGGACGTCCTCGCAGGCCGCCGCGACCTCCGACCCCGCCCCCAGCTCCGCCTCCAGGGCCACGCCCTTTTCCCGGGGGGACGCCGACCCCACGCACACCACCGTCTCCAGCTTGGCGTCCAGGCAGCGGCTGGCCTTCTCCCTGCAGGGGGGCGGGTCGGGCTCGTCCGGGGCTCCCCCCGGTGGACGGAGCAGGGCCTGCAGGACGCTGCTCTGCGAGTCCTGGCTGCTGTCCGTCTCCGGCACGGGGCCGGCCTCGTCCGCGCAGCCGCTGCTGCTGCGGCAGCTGTTGTCGGATGGGTAGCCGCCGTCCTCGGGCGGGCCGTCCCGGGACAGGTAGTCGCCGCTGGGCTTGTGCACGGTGACCAGGACGTACTCGGACTCCTCCACCTCGCCCCGGCGCAGCGAGGTGGTGATGAGCGAGCCCGGCATGACGATGGCCTCGTCCTCGGCGCTCTCCAGCAGGTGCGTCTCCAGCAGCTCCGAGCAGCGGATGAAGTAGGTGAGGAAGTGCAGCAGCCGCTGCACCAGCTCCTGCCGCCGGCCCACCACCACCGTGCGACACAGCCGGAGCGGCGAGCTGATGGCCCCGTACAGGTCGCCTGCGCCGGGAAAAGCAGCTCCGTCACACACACGCAATAATCATTTTCCCCCATTATTATGCACACATTTCAGCACAAGTAAAGCGCCACTAGTCTCTTACCTGTCAGCAGCTTCGTAATTAAAGTACAGAAATAAGTCTGGATTTATGTAGTGTGCACATTTTGAGACTTTTTCTGCATGTGTTCACACTTCAGGAAATGCAGGTCAGATTGTTCATCTCTTCAATCTGAGTGGTAACAAATCAAGAATGCCTAATTTTCCTAAATGAACACATTTCACAAGCCATTGTGATGATTGTTTCATGTTGTATCAAGCTACACCACCAGATGGCGGCATATGCCCATGTCCATTTTAAATATTTAAAACTTTATTCTGCTAGTGTTCTCTCAAGCACAATTATTTATGTACTCAGGAGGCCTCATATATCTTTTGTTCTTCAAAATATTTCTCATAATGGGGAGTGATTAAAACACAGAGTGATGTATTTACCGAATTTGATTTGATTCGACATCTTTTTCTCAAAACTTTTTTTTTTGGACTTCACAGAATTCTTCAGAATGGAAGGTCACTTTTCAAAGTTGGTATTTACAGAGAGGAAATGAAAGAGCGTACAACAGATGCGTAGGCTAAACAGCCGCCCAGTCTTGAACTTGTGACGTGTTTCAGCAGCGGCTGGATTTTCTCACCGAGCCAGAGACTATCGAGGGGAAACCCAACAGCCTTGCTTACCGAGCTGGGCCCACAGCGGGTTGTACGGGTGCGTTTTGGCGGTATGCTAGAGCTGGGCCCCAGCGGTTGTACGGGGGCTTTCGGCGGTATGGCTTACGAGCTGGGCCCACAGCGGGTTGTACGGGTGCGTTTTGGCGGTATGGCTTACCGAGCTGGGCCCACAGCGGGTTGTACGGGTGCGTTTTGGCGGTATGGCTTACCGAGCTGGGCCCACAGCGGGTTGTACGGGTGCGTTTTGGCCAGCAGGTCCACACTCTGGGACGAGTGCTTCTCCAGGAAGATCTTGATTGGCGGCTGTCCGTTTGGCATCACCGTGGGAACCCAAGCCAGATGATTGGTGAGGACAGCGGTGAGGAGCGCTGGAAGAAATCTGACGAAAGGAAGGGATTGGTCAAACCATGATGCTCTGCCCCTTTATACTACATCATCTTGGCCAGTCATCTATCTAGAACTTTCTGTCATCACATGCAACTTTTACTCATCGCAAGCAACTTTTACTTATCGCAAGCAACTTTTACTCATCACATGCAACTTTTACTTATCGCAAGCAACTTTTACTTATCACAAGCAACTTTTACTCATCACATGCAACTTTTACTCATCACAAGCAACTTTTACTCATCGCAAGCAACTTTTACTCATCGCAAGCAACTTATTTCATCGCAGCACTTTTCACTCAATCCAAGCAAACTTTACTATCGCAAGCAAATTTCTCACATATGCAAATTGTAACTCATGCAGCACTGTTTTACTCATCACATTCAACTTTTACTCATCGCAAGCAACTTTTACTCATCGCAAGCAACTTTTACTCATCGCAAGCAACTTTTACTCATCACAAGCAACTTTTACTCATCGCAAGCAACTTTTACTCATCGCAAGTAACTTTTACTCATTGCAAGCAACTTTTACTCATCGCAAGCAAATTTTACTCATCACAAGCAACTTTTACTCATCGCAAGCAACTTTTATTCACCACATGGAAAGGTTACAAAACTTGTCCATGTAATTAATAAAAGCAAACGATATGATGTTAATGGACTACAGAACCCAGAGTGCTGTGTAACGGCTCCCGTCAGACAGCAGGGGGAGCCGTTTAACAGCCCGCTGAGCGTAGACGGCGGATTCCCCGCGGCGGCGGCGGCGGCACTCACTGGTTCTTGGAGGCCTGCTCCATCAGGAAGGCGAACTCCTTCATGAACTGGCCGCACAGCTGGTTCTTCTCCGACGCGCCGGACATCATGGTCAGCCAGACGGGCTCGGCGACGCGCGGCATGGTGTACAGGTTACAGACGGTCGTCCTGGAAACAGAGCGGCCATTGTGAGGCCCCGGCGAACAGCGGGCTCGCGCGGCGCGAGGGACTCCCTCCCTGCCGCAGCTCGGCGTCTGGAGATTCCACAGGGCGGCACGGCGGGCGGGGGGGGGACCAGCCCTTTACACTGCGCTGAGAGATCCCCCCCCCTCACCCCCCTCACCCCCCACCCATCCCCCTCCCCCCTCTCCCTCCTCCCCCGGGGGAATCCACCATCTGGGCACAGGCTCCAAACTGCGCCCACTGGACACTGGACACTTTCGGGGCCTCCCAGAGCTGGAGCATAATTTCCAGTAGTTACTCAGAGAGAGAGTCAATAAACAAAGGCCGCCCCTCCAGACGGACTCTGCAGCCGCACGTTTTTTTTTGTTTTTTTTAACCGCCGGCCCGTTAGAAGCGGGCCCTGCGCGGTGAGGGACGAGCGGCGGGTCGATGAAGCAGCACCGGGACGCGTTTGTTTCTCCCAACGAGCCGCAGAAGCTCCGATACGCGCTGCCTGACGGCGAACGCTCGCTCGCTCGCGCGGTAAATACAAAGCGAAGGAAAGGCTGAACGAGTGTTGGGGAACGGCTGTTGGTTTTTGGCGAGTGTGCGTGCCCAGCGCCTACACCCCAGCCTCAGTCAGGGCTCCACTTTAAATTAAACTCCACCTCTGAGCGCTCCGCTTAATCTGGAAGGTCCTGTAAGAAGCCCCAGGCCCACAGGGCCAGCCTCGCTCACTCAGGACACCTGCGGGCAAGACTCTCTATGACCTCCACAGCCCCCAAACGGCCGCCCAGGTGAACCCTGCGCTACGGGACAGGCGCAGACACGGGTCTGGAGCAGGAGGAGGGTCCTGAACAGCCACTCACTGAGCTCTGTTCCAGGGGAACCTGTTCACACACGCACAGGCCACGGCGAAGCCCTCGCACACGACCGTGGAGAGAGCGCCGGGGGCGAGCCGGAGAGGGACGGCCCACTGAACAGGACGATGATAAGGACGAAGTTCGGGGGGTGGGGGGGTTATTTTTTCCGTTTTTTTCCATTACGCTTGCGTGATCTGAGAGTGCGGGTGGCGAATGCCGCCCCCCATGGGCGGTATTTCCAGCCGAAGGTGAGATAGCGCTGATATTTGTTTGTCCCACGCAGTGGCATTCCCTCTGACACACTATCTGCTATTCTGGCCGGCCTGACACTGTCCGAGGGAGATAGCGTTTCCTCTGGGGGGGGGGGAGGAGGGGGGGGAGTCCGGTTGCCGTGGCAGCCAGCCAGCGGGCATGTGACCACGGCAACGGGAAGCCGTCTCATCGCCGAGCATGCGGGCAGCGCCGCAGAGACACGCGCCGCCCCACACGCTGCGCTGCGGCGCTCCCAGCATGCACCGCGGCGCTGACAGGCATGCTGTCACTGCAGGGTTTAAAGAGCTCTGCCTCTGCCCGCTGGCCCGCCCCCTGCGCCCCCCCCGTCTGCGTCTGCGCTCGGCGGGAGCCTCCACAGGCAGAAAAACGCTCGTTATCCCGTTCAGCCCAAAGAAAAACCCCATGAGGTCAATCAAGCGGCCGCTACAGAGGAGGTATTACCCGAACAGTTAGTCTGTTTCCTCACACGGAAAGCGACAGTTGCACACGGAAAGCACGCGACTCCCCCGGGGGGCTTCTGGGTAACGAGCGCGGGGAATTGCGCCCGTCCCCGCAGTAATTAAACGGGGCGGAGAGGCTCACCGGAACTCGTTCAGCCCGTCCACCATGCGGCTGTAGGCCAGAGCTCTCTGACTGGCATCCACAGAGCGCCGGCTCATCTTCATAGCCTGGGACAGAGAGACAGGCAGAGAGAGCTCCATAACACACTCACATGAGCATGCACACACTTACACACACACACACTCACTTACACACACACTCACATGAGCATGCACACACTTACACTTACACACACACTCACATGAGCATGCACACACTTACACTTACACACACACACACACACACACTTACACTTACACACACACACCACACACACACACACACAGACACACTTACACACACACACACACTCACACAACCACACACATACACACACTTACACACACACACCGACACACTTACACACACACACCGACACACTTACACACACACACACACACACTCACACACTACATACACACACACGACACCTTAACTACACGACCACTACACACACACACCACACATACAACAATCATGAGTCACACACTTCACCACATGACCACTTATCTTACACACCACAACAGTCACACATACACCTCACACAAACACAACACACTGCACAGCACACACCACACACACAGACACACTTACACACACAACCACACACACAGACACAACACACACACACTGCACACACACCGACACACTTACACACACACACAGGCACACAAGACACACACACACACACCCACACGACAGACACTTACACGACACACACACACACAGTCACAACACACTACCACACACACACACACACACGTGACGAACACACACACAACCAGACTCACCTGCATGAATGCACTACTTTATATTTACACATCACACACACACAGACCCTGCAAATCAAATCAACAAATTTAGTCCTTTTACACAGTTGCATAGCTTACAGACAACTCTGGTAGACCACAGAAAGCTAAGCCAGTGGCGAAACTCTTGGCAATGAACCTGGAAGGAACCAGGCTCAAGGGGGAAACCCTCAGGGTGGCGACTGGTGACCAGCATGTCAGTCACACACACACACACACACACACACACAGCGTGTGTCAGGCGCTCACCTGTTCGATTGCACTTTTCAGCTTGTTCATGTGACTCTCGAAGAGTGGGAAGTGAGAAAAGAAGAAGTCCTGGAACTTGCTGTTCTCCTCCTCGTCTTGTGACAGCAGAAAGATGACGCCGATGGCGATCTTCTTCTTCCTGGCGGCCCCGAGGCTCGGGCCGCCGCTGTCGTCAGACATGTTGAAGCTCTCCTCCACTGACCTACGACACACACACACGCACACGCGTGCACGCGCACACGCACACACACACAGTTATGCTCGCTATCTCTCACATACGTGCCAAATGCGCGTTAAAGAAGCACATATCGTTCTGTTTTGTCTTGTGCTCCTTGGCTCGGCATGCAGAACACAACAGGGTCTTCATACTCACGCACACACGCACACGCTCACTTTCTATTTATACCCCATTTAGGGACTCTTATAGCGAACAAAGCACGACATCTATAAAACTGCCACGGACAAGCTCGATTTTTAAAGTGAAAAGCGATCGTATGGGAAAACAGCACATCTGAAGCTGGTCTGGTTAAGACTGAGAACAGCTGGATTTAGGGGTAGCGTTACTGCTGAAGTTCGCACCATCGCGGGAAGACCCCGTTCTCCAGGCTGGTGGTCTGGCTCCTCAGCCAGCGTCTGTGGTAGCTGCTGGCACAGCTGCTGGTGAAGGAGGAACCGGGGGAGGGGAACGGAGTGATCAACAAGCTGCTCAGAGAGGCTGTGGAGAGAGGGAGAGAGAGAGAGAGGGAGAGGGGAAGAGAGGAGAGAGAGGAGAGGGAGAGAGAGAGAGGAACGAGGGGGAGAGACAGAGTGAGATAGGGGATGAACAGAGTGGGGAGGGGAGAGAGAGAGAGATAGCCATGGGAAGAGGAGGATGAGGGAAGAAGGAATGAGGGGAGAGGGAGGTAGAAGGGGGGAAGGAATGGAAGGAAGTAACAGATGAGAGGCGAGATGGAATGGGAAACAGAGAGAGAGAAGCAGAAAAGAGGAGAGCGGGAAAATTGGAGTTGAAGTGAGAATGAGAGAGGGGGAGGGGGGGAAGAGAGAGGGAGAGAGAGAGAGAGAGAGCATGTTAGGAACCGCCATTTCCGCCGCGTTTGTTATTCAGGGTGGCGGAACCTCACACAGGGCCCGTCCGCCACGGGCTCTGTCATTCCTGCATTTTCTGCGGCGCGGGGCGCGGGTATGGAGAGCCGCTAAAAAAAAAAAAAGCCGGAGCTTAAGGTAGCGGTAAAAAGGGGCGGAGCTGGAATCTCATTTAGGAGCGGCGGCGTTTCTATTTAAACACGCGCCCGCGCGTGTGACGCAGAAGGTGAGATGCCCGCCATGCCCGCCATGCCAGCCGCGCCAGGGGCCGGGTTTCCATTGGGAAAGTTTTTCCAGGCCCAGCGGGCGGCGTGGGGGTGGCAGGGGCACACGCCACGCGGGCGTACCAACGCGGACCGCGTGCCAACGGGGCCCCCCGTGGCCCCGAAACTTAAGGGCCTGGAACCCGACGCTGACGCGATGCTTTAGGCGCTACCTCACTGAAGCAGCCAATGAGCCGACACCAGCCAATCAGGAGTCAGATACTGCTGCTGCTGCTGCGGCTGCAGCGCTGTCTACCTGGGCCCTGTTAAAGCCGTCTGGGACCGTGGCAGGTCTGCTCCTGGGCCAGGGGTGCGCAGCCTCATCTGAAAAGGGCCGGTGTGGGTGTGGGTTTTCATCTTAGCCCAGTGCTGCGACACCTAATTATCTAATCGTGGTCTTCAATCAAGACCTGGATAAGGTGAATCAGGTGACTTAGTGCTGGGCTAAAACAAAAACCTGCACCCAAACTGGCCCCGGATAAGGCTGGACACCCCTGTTCTAGACCCCTGTGAAGTTACCGCACATTTTCAGCCCGGCTGTTCAGACTAACACATGGTTTCCATTCTAAGCAGCTGACCGAATCCCCCAAAACTACTGGACGGTGCAGATTCCCTGTGGTATAATGCACTTAAAACAGAGAGCGATTCCCCCGAAAAGGGGGGATTTTCCAGGGGTGAAATGACTGGATTTCATGCTGGCCGTTACCTGATCTGGCGATCCCGCTGTCTCTCTCGTCGTACAGGCCTCTGCCCGGCATGTCCATGGGGTTACTGTGTCCTTCAGAGAGAGAGAGAGACCAGCTTTCAGAAATGTGCACACGTGGCTCCACACACACATGCACACGCACACGCATGCACACACACCCACACGTGCGCACATGCACACGCACACGCATGCACACACAAACATGCACGCGCGCACATACATACGCACACGCACGTGCATACACACATGCATACGAACACGCATACACACACAAACACACATACACACGACACGCATAGACACCATCATACACACTGACATAGCACACAGTACGCATGCACACACGCAAAACCATGTACACACACATGTACGCGCACACACACACACACACACACACACACATGCACGCATACACACACACGCATGCACACGCACGCCCACACACACACATGTACGCGCGCACACACACACACACACACAAGCACAACAGCACACACACGCTGGCTGCAAGCGGAGCTGAAAGAGCTCTTGTCCCCCACCACCATTCATTCGAGAGAGGGAGAGGGGGAGGGGGGCACAAATCGCATATAGAAGCAGCAAAATCCTGGCCAAGGCGGAACAGCGGGAGATTAAAGCAGGGAGCGCCAGCGGCCTCACACCCGGGACAGCCCCGGGGCCTGCAGCGCTCCTCCACGCGGCGGGCCGAGAGCGCGGGGGGAATTCCGCAGAGCCGCCGGCGGGAGCGGCACCTGTGGCGCGGGAATACCGCGGCCGCCGCGCCGACGTGATTTACGACGGACTCAACGCAAGCGCCATTGTGATATACAGGAGCCTCGCGCTCCGTCCCAAAGCTCTAGAACATTCCTCCCCCGGGTAACTGGGCCGCGGCATTCCGCCAGCCTGGGGACGGCCGGGCCACAACCGCAGCTATTTTTAGGGGAAATGGCCGCCCCCCCCCCCCACCCCCCCACCACACTCACGCGCTAAAACAAGGGGAGAGGTGTCCATGTCCCGGGCAGACTGAGGGAGGTGGGTGGGAGGAGGAGGAGGAGGAGGAAGAGGAGAGGGAGGTGTAGAGCTGCTCATGCTGGAGTGAGTGAATGAGGAACACGCCCCCACATGCATGCACACGCCCCTACACGCATGCACGCGCATGCACACACATGCACAAGAATGCACACGCCCCCACACGCATGCGCACACACATGCACAAGAATGCACGCGCATGCACACGCCCCCACACACAAATGCGAACGCACCTCGCACACCCCCCCACATACACATCATGCACACACGCGTCCCCACACGCGTGCACACATCCCACACTCATGAATACGCATGCATGCGCCACCACACGCGTGCACACATCCCACACTTATGAATACGCATGCATGCGCCACCACACGCATGCGCACACACCCCCACACGCGTGCACACGCACCCCACGTGCGTGCACACATCCCACACTCATGAATACGCATGCATGCGCCACCACACGCGTGCACACATCCCACACTCATGAATACGCATGCATGCGCCACCACACGCATGCGCACACACCCCCACACGCGTGCACACGCACCCCACACACGCGTGCACACGCACCCCACACACGCGTGCACACGCACCCCCACGCGCGTGCAAGCGCACACTAAGCACACTGCAAACCTGAAAAGAAAGAGGCGCTCTTGATGAGGCGGAGAGGGCCCTGCTCAGAGAAGGCCCGGCGGGGGCTGCAGAGCTGAGACAATCCTGCGCGTCACAGCGGAAAGGGGAAGAAAAACAAACAAAACAAAACAAACAGACAGACGTGAACCAGGGGTTAGTGAAGCACTTCCGAACCTCGGGCAGGGCAGGACCGCAGGGAGGGACGTCCTGAAGCAACAGGGACGCCACACAGGTTTCACACCTCAGTGAGTCAGGAGCGTCGCAATCCCTTAGGAAAACGCATCTCAGCGCGATCGCAAAGTGGGCGCATGTGCCAAATAAATAACTCCATGCTTATTATAATATTACTATAGATATATTTTCCAAAGGGATTAAACGAGAGCAAAGTTCAAAACAAAGGTACACGTCGGCCCAGGTGTTGAGCCCACTGCACAAAACAATGCACTTTCAACTGAAAACCATGAAATTTAGCTCTGCTACCAATGTTTTGAACCAGATTTCTCTGAATGTTAGAACACGGAGAAAGCAAAGACACGCAAACAGGTGACACACAGGCAGTATGTCAACACAAACATACAGTGGTGTGACCGAAAACACGTTAAAAAACACCATCGATCTGAAAGAAGAACAATTCCAGCGTATCCTAGCAACACCAATCCGTATATAGAATATTTCAGTTTCTTTAAATGAATCGCGTCAACACAAACGGTCTAATTCCAAAATAAAATTTTTAACAAACGTACTTCCATACACAGAACCGATGTTCACAGACGCTACGGCCATTTTGAACCCCAGCGATCGAACGTTTGGTGACTGTGTCCTGATCATAAGCAGCGCACGGATCCGGCTGCGTATCCATGCTAGCGCCCGATAGCGGACTGTGATTGGCTGCGCTCCGTCTCGTTACTCTAACGCTGCCGGTGTCCACTGAGCAGGCTTTACCTATGTTCCCCAGGAACCCGTTGGCACCCGTGTTCTGATCTGGGCGCAGAGAATTCGAGTCCTGGTTGATGAACTCCAGGCTGTCCTGCAATCTGTCGGAGGGGAAGAGACGAGGTGAAGCCCTAACGTTGGGCCGGCTGAGCGTTAGACCTGAGCACGGTGTTCAGCGGTATGAGAGCAGTGTTCAGCGGTATGAGAGCAGTGTTCAGAAATATGAGAGCAGTGTTCAGAAATATGAGATCAGTGTTCAGAGGTATGAGATCAGTGTTCAGAGGTATGAGATCAGTGTTCAGAGATATGAGAGCAGTGTTCAGAGGGATGAGATCAGTGTTCAGAGGCATGAGATCAGTGTTCAGAGGGAGGAGATCAGTGTGTTCAGAGGTATGAGATCAGTGTTCAGAGATATGAGAGCAGTGTTCAGAGGGAGGAGATCAGTGTTCAGAGATATGAGAGCAGTGTTCAGAGGTATGAGAGCAGTGTTCAGAGAGATACGATCAGTGTTCAGATAGATGATGTCAGTGTTCAGAGGTATGATTGGTATAATTGGTGTTCAGGGCAGCAGGTCCTGACGCCGGGTGTGCAGTACTTACGTGTTGAGGCTGCCGTAAACGCTGCTTCCCGTCCGCGCGGTGAACACTTTGCTGAGCATCAGCTGAGGGGGGGACCTGCAGACACAGACGGGGCTAAGTAAGCTCCGCCCACCGCATCGTAGCCCCACCCACAAACACACAGCACAGTTAGGGCCCTCAGGAGGACTCAGTGGGCAAAAGGGGGCCTCAGAGGCCTCCGGGGACCTCTAGGGGGCCTCAGGGGGACTTAGGGGCCCTTAAGGGGACTCAGGGGGACTTAGGGGGACTTAGGGGGACTTAGGGGCCCTCAAGGGGACTCAGGGGGACTCAGGGGGACTCAGGGGGACTCAGGGGCAGGTCCCTGCTCACCGTATCTGGTGGATTTTCAGCGTGGATCCCTTGTAGCTCATGGCCACCGAGCCAAACATCATCTCCCCCAGCATACTGGCATCTGAGGAGCTGCGGGAATTCTGCACGGGAGCAACAGAGAGAGAGAGAGGGTACTGAGTGTGTGTGTGTGTGTGTGTGTCTCTGTATGTGTTTCTGTGTGTGTGTGTATGAGTGCACGTGTGTGTGTGTGTGCGCGTGTGTGTGGGTGCGTGTCTGTGTGTGTGCGTGTGTATGTGTGTGTATGTTTTAGTGTGCGTGTGTGTGTGTGTGCATATCTCTGTGTGTGTATGTGTGCATGTGTATGTAAGTGTGTGTGTGTATGTGTGCATGTGTATGTAAGTGTGTGTATGTAAGTGTCTGTGTGTGTGTGTGTGTGTGTGTGTGTATGTGTGCGTGTGTATGTGTGTGTCTGTGTGTATGCGTGTGTGTATATCTCTGTGTGTGTGTGTGTGTGTGTGTGTGTGTGTGTGTAATGTGTGTGTGTGTGTGTGTGTGTGTAATGTGTGTGTGTGTGTGTGTGTAGTGTGTGTGTGTATGTGTGCGCGTGTGTATGTAATTGTGTGTGTGTGTGTGTGTGTGTGTGTGTGTGCGTGTCTCTGTGTGTGTGTGTGTGTGTGTGTGTGTATGTGGCAGGCGGGGCTGCTCACGGGGAAGCGTGGTCCCTGCTCTCGGGGCTCGGAGGCGGAGGAGGAGCAGCTGTCCAGGGAGCTGGTGCTGCCGCTCGTGGGCCTGAGCTTGCAGCACTTCCCAAACATCCGGGGCTGCGCCTCAGCGCTGGGCTTCTGCACACACAAGAGCACAGTCAGCGCCTGCATTTCAACAGAGCGTACGCTAGCGCCTAGAGCTAACAGAGCATGAGCCGCAGTACACTAGCGCCTAGAGCTAACAGAGCATGAGCCGCAGTACGCTAGCACCTACCGCTAACAGAGCATGAGCCGCAGTACGCTAGCGCCTAGAGCTAACAGAGCATGAGCCGCAGTACGCTAGCGCCTAGCGCTAACAGAGCATGAGCCGCAGTACGCTAGCGCCTAGCGCTAACAGAGCATGAGCCGCAGTACGCTGGCCTAGCACTACAGGCCGAGTACGCTAGCACCTACGCAACAGAGCTGAGCGCAGTACGCTAGGCTAGCGCTAAAGAGCATGGCCACAGTCGCCACTACACTAACAGTGCAAGCCGCGGTATGCCAGCGCTAATGCATTTCCCCTGCCGCAATAACAGAGTGCGAGCCGCGGTACGCTAGCGCAAGTGCATTTCCGCTGCCACTATAACAGCGCGAGCCGCAGTATGCTACCACTAATTCATCTCCACAAGTGCTTCTGGGCTTGGCGGTGCTTTGACTGACCCTTCCTGTTTTGAGCTTACGGCCCCAGTAAAGAGTCTAGGACAAAGGAAAGGTTATCTGAGATGGCCTGTTACCAAATTAAGGACGACGTTAGCAGCCATTTTTCACTGGGAGTGTGATGTTTACTCCACAGAGGAGCTGCACGGGTGGGGCTCTTAGCGACAGTGGCACCAGCATGACAGGTGTGTCTCCAGGTGTGAACTCGCTCCAGTTTTTCGGCAGAGCCCGCCAGAGATGCAGTGACTGTGACCGAGTCTCACACAAACAGCTCTGAGGCGGAGACACCACAAATACACAGTCACCAAACTCACCCGCGTATTTTCATTAGCCCAGGGCATGTGAGGGCTGAAGAATTTATCTGAAAATGCATTCTGCATGAATCATAATTTCACGATAATAACAGAGACTGGCTTTGTCTGTGTCATAAAAGGAACATTATTACTTCCCGGTTTCCCCATGTGAAAAAAAATCACATGCTGGCGCATACCTTAAGTATGCCATTTTATACTTAAGAATACTTTAAGTATAATTTAAGTTTCTATCAGTTATGCTTGGCATACTATTGTTTCACTGGGGTCAGAGTAAAGGGTTTAATGGACACCCAGGAGATTTAATCTCAGGGTGGCGGTGGCTGTGTTTATTGTGTCTGTGGTGGGAGAGGCACACGAGCGCTGAGAGGAATGCTGGTGTGGAAAGCTGCAGTGGGGCTGGAGAAGGCTCACACCAAACAAACGTCTGGTCGCGCCCTGACAGGGAACACAAAGCACTCGAATCATGTGAGCGTCAGTCATATGACTTCCTCAGGAACCCGTGAGCTGGCGCTGGCTCTCCCTCCCTCTCTCTCTCTCTCTCTCTCTCTCTCTCCCTCCCTCCCTCTCTCCCCTCCTCCCTCCCTCCCTCACACACACACACACGCACACACACAGACACACGTCGTGTGAATGCTCTCTCTTTCAGCCTCTCGTTTCTCTCTCAGGACAAACAGTATCCTTGGCCAAAAAGGGTCATGTGATTCAGGGCTCGCACAATCCCCCCCTGATCTTAGTTCTACTTCAACATTCCACTCCAGTCTAACAGAGGCCTAACCACAAAGCACGCACCGCTCACCAGAGGAAACTAAGACCTTTCTTACCAGGAAATTATCAAATTCTCATTCATGAGAAGAAGGAAGTGGGCTATTTATGATTAGGCCTACTTACAATCAAAAAACTACTCTAAAAAAGTTGTAAATAGCAAAAGTTTGGACCACAATAAAGCTACATAGGCTTGGTTTGGTTTAAATCTCTAACTGAGGACACTGCAGAGTGAAATGTGTGTTGAAAGAGAGCAGTTACAGGGAGAAGTTACTGTCAGCCCACATTGCTCTGCACAACCCATGACAGCACGATGACAAACAGACTGAGGACGTGAGAAAGCAACGTGTGTCATGTGCATGAGAAAGAATGCTTACACACCGCATGTCAGCTGATTCTATTATTACTGCAGATAAGACCGCCAGTCTAAACCGGTCAGAACCTCTAATATAGCTGCAGGGGGTTAAAACGGCATTACCTGTTTTTCCAACAGGGAGGATTATGGCTCGCTGCACACATGCTAGCACTGTGAAGGCTAACAGCTCCCTGCACACATGCTAGCACTGTGGAGGCTAACAGTTCGCCGCGCACATGCTAGCACTGTGAAAGCTAACAGCTCGCTGCACACATGCTAGCACTGTGAAGGCTAACAGCTCACCGCGCACATGCTAGCACTGTGGAGGCTAACAGATTGTCGCGCACATACTAGCACTGTGGAGGCTAACAGCTTGCTGCGCACATGCTAGCACTGTGGAGGCTAACAGCTTGCCGTGCACATGCTAGCACTGTGGAGGCTAACAGCTCGCTGTGCACATACTAGCACTGTGGAGGCTAACAGCTCGCTGCGCACATGCTAGCGCTGTGGATGCTAACAGCTCCCTGCACACATGCTAGCACTGTGGAGGCTAACAGTTCGCCGCGCACATGCTAGCACTGTGAAGGCTAACAGCTCGCCGCACCACATACTAGCACTGTGGAGGCTAACAGCTCGCTGCGCACATGCTAGCACTGTGGAGGCTAACAGCTTGCTGCGCACATGCTAGCACTGTGGAGGCTAACAGCTCGCCGCACACATGCTAGCACTGTTGAGGCTAACAGCTCGCTGCGCACATGCTAGCACTGTGGATGCTAACAGCTCGCTGCGCACAAGCAGCTCTTACCGAAGCGGGCCCTTCCTCCGCGCTTCTCTTTTTAGCGTTTGAGTCGAACAGGACATTTCTTCCCCGTCGCTCACAGTCCTGGTACACGATCAGCCTGATCTGGCTGGGCTCCAACTCGGGAGAAGTCCAACTGAGGAGAAAACACACACACACAAACATTTGTGTCAGTAAGATGCACCAAACAAAATAACCCATAATACTTTTTTTTGAGGCTGCGGTCATGAAACCGCAAAATGGGGATTAAATCTAAGTCAGTGTTCTAGAACTCCACTGCTTTCAGCCACCAGCAGTGACTGTGACATCAGCATTAGAACGTTCAGTTGAGAACATTCTAACCATGCAGCCTTGTGAGCCTGAGCGGATGGCCAGTTCCAGAAAAGCCAGGGCTCTTTCCTAATGAGCTGCTTCTAGGCTGTCAGCTTGTGCCGTTGTTTTTTTATTTATTTATTTGTCCTGGCAGCCTTCCCTCGGCCCCTCCGCTTTCTGTGCCGCGCCGTGCCGCCATCCCAACGAAACAAACCCAATCAGCGGGCACCCCAGCCCCGCCTGATCAACAGGAAAGCCTGACGGGTGTATTCCCAGTGGAGGGGACTTCTTCAGTGTCTGCGGTTAGAGCTGATGTGCAGAGGTCTATTAATAAAGAGATTTATTGGGGGGGGGGGTGTCTGAGGGTACAGTTTTCAGGAAAGTGTTTATTGGGGGGAGATTAGGGCACTGACAGGCCAACAGGACAGTCAGCACCCTTTAGAAAAATGATTTTTTTAAAACTACAAAATAAACAATACAAGTAAAGAGCTGTGCTCAAAAAAGCTCTTCATACTAATGCAGTTGTTCAGAGGAAACGTTCTGCTTTTAACAAATAATTATTTTCTTTAATAAGAAGTTCAGTGTCAAAATTATCAGCAGTCCTATTTTCAGCACGTCACGCACCTTTCCTTTACAATGATAAAACCACCAGTTAGCGAACATATCAGTAACATCTCTGACCATTCCTCCATGCACAATCTCTCACCATCCTCTACTCCGTGCCAGAGGAATTCCCTCTTCAATTCAAACCACACATTCGCCATTTTTTAATACAATGATGCACGTAGCTTCATCAAAAATGGGGCAATATTTTCACCCAATTATGGTGCAGAAATACTGTAATACAGTACTCAATATTGTTGGGTAAGGAGTGATTGTTACATCAGCATTAGAATGTTGGGTCAGTAGTGATTGTTACATCAGCATTAGAATGTTGGGTCAGTAGTGATTGTTACATCAGCATTAGAATGTTGGGTCAGTAGTGATTGTTAGATTAGATTACACTACAGGCATTTAGCAGACGCTCTTATCCAGAGCGACTTACACAACTTTTACATAGCATTTTACATTGTATCCATTTATACAGCTGGATATGTACTGAAGCAATTCCGGTTAAGCACCTTGCTCAAAGGTACAACGGCAGTGTCCTACCCGGGAATCGAACCTGCGACCTTTCGGTTACAAGCCCAGTTCCTTACCCACTGTGCTACGCTGCCGCTGACTGTTACATCAGCATTAGAGTATTCAGTTAGTAACATTCTAATCGCAGATTTGTGATCTGGCCCCTTAAAGGGTTAAAGCGAGCTCTGTGTAAGCTGATGTCCAGTGGACGTCCCAGCAGCTCACCCTAAGCACACAGCAGCATAAAGCCCTGGGGATGACAGCATTCCTGGGCTGAGCCAATAATAACCTTTTCTTTCCGAGGGCAGAAAGACATCAATCACACATCCTATAGGCACACTCGTTACAAAACACCCCGCACCCCATCAGCCAATGAAATCACTGTTAACAGACGTTCATCTCTGGAAAGAATGTGAAGCTAAGAACAGTACGCTTCTCAAGCTACACTTCTGAATAAACGAGCGGACCCAGCGTAGAGTGGACTGACCGTGCATTCCAACATGTCTGCGGGTCATTTAAGCCAACTTGGAGCGCCACTGGCTGTAAGTGCAGACTAAGCTGAGTTTAGCAACTCTCACAAGCACAAATTTCAACAATGCCAGAACCAACAGAGATTATCCCACATCCCCCAACCTGGTCCAAGACATCATTTTTGCAGAATGCCCAAAAGGAATTAGCTGTGGAGGAGAACCAGGCCTTTTGCAATATGGAAGATTGTATTGTGCACCCAACCCCCCGCCCCAAAACAAAATGGGTGCCTGTAGTGCGGTGCAAAAACGAGAAAAGAGTGTGTGTACTGGGCTACATCTGGACTTGGGCCTGCCCAGATATTTCAGTCAGCAGTGTGTGAAAAGTGAAGGCAAATCGTGAGCTCCACGGGTGCAATCTGACCCTGCTATACTGTGTGTTACTCACACAAGCGCTTAACTCATCTGACTCTGCTATACTGTGTGTTACTCACACAAGCGCTCAACTCATCTGACTCTGTTATACTGTGTTACTCACACAAGCGCTTAACTCATCTGACTGTGCTACAGTGCGTTACTCACCCAACAGCTGATCTCAACTCTGCTACACTGCTTTACCGACACAAGAACTGAACTCATCTGTCTCCCAAAGCAGAACACAAAACCAACGACCGACAGTTGGTAAGAGGCAGAGAGAAGGAAATGGACACATCCAGAGTGTGTGCAACAAACATCACAGAGTGTGTGTATGTGTGTGTGTCTGTGCGCATGTGCAACAATCAGCGCCGACTGTGTGTGTGTGTGTGTGCAACAAACAGGACAGAGTGTGTGTGTCTGTGTGTGTGTGCAACAATCAGTGCTGAGTGTGTGCGTGTGTGTGTGTGCAACACAAACATCGCCAAGTGTGTGTGTGTGTGTGTGTGTGCAGCAAAACAACGCCAGTTTGCTGTCAGCGTGAGGTGTCCAATCGGCGGGAGCCAGGCTGAAAAACAATGCCCAACACTCTGAGGACAAACGCACTCCGCACTTCTGCAAAAAGCGCACAGCTCTTCAGAGGGCTGGACAAAGCTAGTTAAAATCTCGCCACACACAGTGGCATCTTAATGATGTAACACCACAAAATCAACCGCGCAGGACAACAAAAAAATGTTTCAGTTAAAAAAACAGTTCTGAGAGTAGTTCTGCAGAACAACGAATAGCACGCCAATCCCAAAGCTGCACGGCTGCCTTATCACATTACACATCACAGAGAGCCACACAGCAACCTGACCACCCATGCCCAGCGAGACTCGCACCCTACACCACTCAGTAAAATTAAGCCAATTCTCACGCACATTCTACGCACTGACAGCTGTCCCGTTTGCTACAAAGAAGCAACCGAAGCAAGGAGCGATCTTTTTTTTTTTTTTTTTAAAGTGTACCCCAGAAAGGAACAGCAGTACGGCGCGAGCGACAAGCTTGCCCAAACGCGGCCCGGTACCTTGGCATCGCAGCAGGCTGCCAGTCTGTGCCCGCTCTCCCCGGCCTGCCGGCCCCCTCGCTGGCGCTGGCTAAGAATAGCGCCCAAATGAATTCACACAACAACACAAGGCAGGCAGTCAGGTGACCTGGGGCTGTCTGGACAAAAGAGGGTCCCCCCCGGGCAGCCGCGGGGTGGAAGCTCGGCCCTGCCCAAACGGGGAAAGTGACAGGGAGGGCTGTCTGGGGGGGGGGGGGGCGTGACCCATAACCCCCCCAACCACCGCCACCACGCCCAGCCCTACACTAACCGAGCCAACCCCCACCCAGCCCCAACACCCCCCCCCCCCAAACCCAGCACCCCACCTAGCCCTCACCCACTTCTCCAACCAGCCCCCGCCCCACCCCACATCCACCGCCCCTGACCCCTCCGGACAGAGCCCTGGGTTGGGGGTGGGGGTGTGGCTGCCTCTGTGGTTTCTCAGGCACCAGTATGGGTGTGCTGTTGCCTGTTTGTGGATGTCAGAACCCTGTTTTTTTCAGGGCGACAGCCTCTGGGCAGCGGGAGTGGGCCCTGCCATCCAATTCACTTCTGAAAAGGAAACCGTGTCGGGTCTCTGGGAGCCAGAATAGTCTGATCACGCTTTCCTCAGGGCGAAAACTGACACCTGGACCAGCTCACCACTCCTCAGCCCTCTGCTCTCCTGTGCACGTCTGCAAACACACACACAAGTGCACGCACGCACATTCACACGTACAAAACACACGCACACGCACGCACGCACATTCACACGTACAAAACACACACACACGCACGCACGCACGCACATGCAGACACTCTCTCACACATACGCACACATACACACGCACATGCACACACACACACACACACACACATGCAGACACTCTCACACACAAATGCACACATACACATGCACACACACACACTCTCACACATACCCACGCACACACACACACACACACTCTCAGACACACACACACTCTCACACATACGCACACACACACATACATACAGACGCACACACATACACACGCACACACATTATCTCTCGCGCACATACATGCGCGCACACACACACACAGATAGTGAAAGAAAGAGAAAGAGAGACAGAGAGATAGAGAGAAAGGGAGATAAAGAGAGAAAGAGAGACAGAAAGAGAAAGAGAGAGCGAGAGAAACTAGAGAACCCCTTGCTCCTGAAATTCAAAGAGGACCCTGGGAGGCATATGCGCTAGTTTATTATTTTATTATTTTTTGGCTGGGGGAGGGAGTGAGGCGTCCTGCCAGGCCCTCAGAGTGAGTAACCCTCCTGTCCTGCCCCCCTGCCCCCCCCCCCCCCCCAAACTCATGTGACTAACCCCCCCGCACCCCTCCCAACCCCCCCTCACTAAATCTGTTCTGGTCTCCTCTCCTCATTCTGTCGAGCGTCTGCAGCCCATGAATGAGTTTCCTCTTAAAAACCGCGCGTGTCTGAGCGGATCACAGAGGGATTCAGTAAACCAGCAGAGTCGTGATTCATAATTACTGACCATAAATGACTGAGTACACAGGATGTCAGTCCATAACCGCACACAGCTAGACAAAGCTGAACCTACGGTGTGTGACTTTCCCTACAGCATGAACACACAAACGCCAGATATCGCCACATTATGAGTCAGGCTGGGAATTTCAGCGATAGGGACACTCTCTGCAAGATGGCGGTGTAGCTGTGCCGCGTATGTGGAGCATACAGACCAAACCGAGAGGCCATATTCACAGAGCTCGTCTTTCCCCCCGAGACTCGTCAACACCTGAAACCTCTGGGGGTTTCTTTCGCAGCCCTGTGCTTCACACGCCGAGGCTCGCCACGCTTTCGATTACGAGCCCGAGGTCAGCGGCGAAGTGCAGGAGCTTGTGCTTTCAGTCAGATAACACAACCAATATTTACACGAGCCACCAGCGCAAACTACAGCCTGACACCGGGCAGCAAACGCAAACTACAGCCTGACACCGAGCAGCAAACGCAAACTACAGCCTGACACCGAGCAGCAAACGCAAACTACAGCCTGACACCGAGCAGCAAACGCAAACTACAGCCTGACACGGAGCAGCAAACGCAAACTACAGCCTGACACCGAGCAGCAAACTACAGCCTGACACCGAGCAGCAAACGCAAACTACAGCCTGACACCGAGCAGCAAACGCAAACTACAGCCTGACACCGAGCAGCAAACTACAGCCTGACACCGAGCAGCAAACGCAAACTACAGCCTGACACCGAGCAGCAAACGCAAACTACAGCCTGACACCGAGCAGCAAACGCAAACTACAGCCTGACACCGAGCAGCAAACGCAAACTACAGCCTGACACCGAGCAGCAAACTACAGCCTGACACCGAGCAGCAAACGCAAACTACAGCCTGACACCGAGCAGCAAACGCAAACTACAGCCTGACACCGAGCAGCGAACTACAGCCTGACACCGAGCAGCAAACTACAGCCTGACACCGAGCAGCAAACGCAAACTACAGCCTGACACCGAGCAGCAAACGCAAACTACAGCCTGACACCGAGCAGCAAACGCAAACTACAGCCTGACACCGAGCAGCAAACGCGAACTACAGCCTGACACCGAGCAGCAAACGCAAACTACAGCCTGACACCGAGCAGCAAACTACAGCCTGACACCGAGCAGCAAACGCAAACTACAGCCTGACACCGAGCAGCAAACGCGAACTACAGCCTGACACCGAGCAGCAAACGCAAACTACAGCCTGACCCCGAGCAGCAAACGCGAACTGCAGCCTGACACCGAGCAGCAAACGCGAACTACAGCCTGACACCGAGCAGCAAACGCAAACTACAGCCTGACACCGAGCAGCAAACGCAAACTCCGACCCCGCTGGTCGTCTCCTCCTCCTCATCGGCCCGAATCCATACATCCGAAATCATCACACCCAGCCTCCCCCCCCCCCCGACCGGCGGAGTGCACCAGCTCTACCTGCCGTAGAGCTGAGTGAGTGAGTCAGGGAGTCATGTACACAAACGCAACGCCGCATTCCCCGCCTGGGCCGTTTCCATGGTTTCAGGCAGTCACTTCAGCATTCCATCCTCACATGATCCGTCGAGAGCGGACACATGACATCACATCGACACATCCCCCCCCCCCCCCCCGATTCGCCCGGTTCAGACAGCGAGCCGTGTGACCTGACCAGCCCAGGAGGGACTGCGTGAGTCACAGACCACAGAGAGAGAGAGACAGAGAGAGAGAGAGAGAGAGAGATACTCAGAGGAGAGAGAGAGAGGACGAAGAGAGAGAGAAGAGAGGAGAGAGAGATACAGAGAGCTGAGAGAAGACAGAGAGAGAGAGAGAACTAGACTGAGAGAGAGAGAGAGAGAGAGAGAGAGAGATACTGAGAGGAGAGAGAGACTGACCTAGAGAGAGAGAGAGAGAGAGAGAGAGAGAGAGAGCAAGTAGAAACACAACCCCCTGTTACTGGACACAGAACGAGCGCTGTTCTGACCCAGCTAGCCTGTGGCTAGCTCCAGAGACCGCACAGCAGTGATGGCTGAGCACCCGCTACCCCGGAGGAGAGACTTTCTGCGTGTGACATGCTCCAACCTGCCTTCCACTGGCTAACAGGAATCTCAAACAAGATTGCCCTTTTATAATTACAAATTGGGAGGAGGTTTTTTTTTCTTTCTTTGCTCTCCCCTGTCTCTCTCTCTCGGCTCAGGCGAGAGGCGATCATGTGACATTCTCGATTTTAGCACACAGGCCTTCACTCCCGCGAACTGATAAGTCGCTCAAACAAGGCAAGTCAAACACGCCGTCTGTGCATGCGGCCTGGGTCACAAGATCTCTCGCTATCTGCCGCAGGAAGAGATAACGAGCGCGGCGCTCTGCTGGTACGGGATGACTATGGAAACAAGATCGCGTCGCACCGCTAACATTACAATGCATGAACCTCGGCATCAACAGCTGTCGGCCTAATAAACCACTCCTACGCTGCCCCAGCAGTTTCCATAGCCACACAGCAACACTAATGACAACGGGGCACAACAGGAAGCAGTGCATTGTGGCCTTCACGATTATGGCATCGTCATGTGAGCGTGAAAGAACAAAGGACTACACCCAACGAGCGTGCAGTTAAGCAGTCATAACAATGGAGTTCACGAGAACTAATTACTAAAAGAGTGTGTGAAGCACAGCTCATACTCAAAGGCGTCTTGCGTCAATAAGATGTGTAAACGTCCTAAGCCACTGGCTGCTGGGAACTAAGAAAACATAACCCTTCCGTCTGCATTAAAGGAAACGCCATAGAACACAACGTAACTGTTACAAACCGAACACAAGTGTGTTCCGAAGGATGTGTGTAGCACAAGGCTAATAAACAGCACACAGTGCTTCACACTGAATGTGTTTAAAAATGAATGTCCAGGTATTATGTAGCGTGTGTGCGCACACTTTCACAACACAAAAGCCACAGGCCCACAGGCAGACTTCACAACTTACAATGCCCTCTCTGCAGACAGAAAAGAGCATGCTGGATATAGTGGAAGATCTGAACCTGACCCCATACGCATATCTGCGTTAATGATTAAAACCCAAATATTGATTTTGCAAATGTTTACATATATCAAGCGCCGACACTCTGTTACTTCTGAAGGCAAGAGCAAGCAGGATTTTAGAGCCGGTACACTGAACACTGGGGGGACGTCAGTGTGCAGGTCACGAGGTGTGCTGTGGGACAGGTACAGGTGTGCAGTGGTCAGTAAGGTTGCTAGGGACTGTAAGGTGCAGTGGTCACGACGGTGTGCTGTGGGACAGGAAGGTGTGCAGTGGTCAGGTGTGCGTGGAGTGTACAGGTGTGCTGGGTCACGTAGGTGTGCGGACCTGTACGGTGTGCTGGGGGACAGACGGTGTGTGTGGACGAAAGGTGTGCTGTGGACGTGTGGTGTCATGGTCAGTACAGGTGTGCTGTGGGACAGGTACAGGTGTGCAGTGGGTCACGTACAGGTGTGCTGTGGGACGTGTACAGGTGTGCAGTGGGTCACGTACAGGTGTGCTGTGGGACCTGTACAGGTGTGCTGTGGAAGTAAGGGTGTGGACGTGTACAGGCATGGTCACTAGTGTGTGGACCTGTACAGGTGTGCTGTGACAGTAAGGTGTGCGGATGATACAGGTGCGGAAGACAGGTGTGCTGTGGGATGTGTAAGTGGCTGTGGACGGTACAGGTGTGCTGTGGGTCACGTACAGGTGTGCTGTGGGACCTGTACAGGTGTGCTGTGGGATGTACAGGTGTGCTGTGGGACGTGTACAGGTGTGCTGTGGGACGTGAAGTTGCTGTGGCGTGTACAGGTGTGCTGTGGGACAGTAAGGTGCTGGGGATGAGTACAGGTGTGCTGTGGGACAGGTAAGGTGTGTGGACATGAAGTGTGCTAGGGACGGTACAGTGTGCTGTGGGACAGGTACAGGTGTGCTGTGGGACATGTACAGGTGTGCTGTGGGACGTGTACAGGTGTGCTGTGGGACAGGTACAGGTGTGCTGTGGGATGTGTACAGGTGTGCTGTGGGATGTGTACAGGTGTGCTGTGGGACGAGTACAGGTGTGCTGTGGGACAGGTACAGGTGTGCTGTGGGATGACAGGTGCGGGAAGGTACAGGCTGGGACAGGTCGTGGCTGTGGGATGTAGTGCGGACAGTACAGGTGTGCTGTGAGTGGAAGTGCTGTGAGGTACAGGTGTGCGGGATGTACAAGGCATAACTGCATTCCACACAGTCACTCAGCCATGTTCACCCTGCTATTATCACAACGTTTGTTAAATCTGTCATCTCCCAAAATGAACAGCTCTTTGGGGGCGTGGGGACAGCCCCCTACACTTGGAATACTTTGACATTACTACATTTAGTAATATGAGGTCTCCTGTGCATTTGAATGGTTGTTATGCCAGATTACCTTTATCACACTACAGATCAGAGAACGTACACCCACCAGTTTAGCCTTGGGTAGTACAAAATGGTGTGCACTGGATGTAGAGTCTGAAGGAATCAAAAAGCAAACACTGGTCCCCGGTTTTTGTCAATTAAGTCTGTTTAATATTAAAGTCACACGGCAAGAGTCTGAGTAACATGGTTCAAATGATGTAAAAAAAAATACAAATATAAAAAATACAGAGACAGCCACAAAAAGCAACGTCCAAAAAAATTTTTTTTTAATTTATTTATTTTTTTTAAAATCTTGTGATGGATGACGCAAGGCCTTTTCACAAACTGTGGTATTCAGCGCATATCCTGTCGCTGGACAGGCCGTGATCCAGGGGAGGTTCATTTGGGGTTACCGAAATTAATCTTGTGTACAAATATGGACAAACTCCAAAATGTCCAATCCCTCAATCACCATTCCTGATAGCTGCTGCCCAGTTAAAGGAAAAACATTTTTATTTCATCTTTTTTTCACTTTTACTTTTCTCAGGGAAGTACTTTGAGCCAATATGCAGTTCAATGCCTGTGAGGGCAAGATGCTAAAGCTAGCAAAAACCTCACCATTGACTTGCCATTTCACAAGGCAACTGTGCAATATACGCGACACACATTATCTCCAGAAAATGGGAGGCTTTGTGTGTAAAAACCACATCATCGCTGATTTTATTCACCACCTACAACAAGGAAATCTCACAACTGCTTAATGCCATGGAACTTGTGGCAGTGTTCATAAAAACTCTAAAAAAACAGTAAAAATACAGTTTTGACAATTTTACTGCTAAAATGAATGAATGTTTATTCACCCGGCAACTTGGGGGGGGGGGTGGGGGTGGGGGTGGGGAGAGGGGGGGTTCACAAAAATACACCTTCACCATGACCCTGCAGTTCTGAGAACTCTCTAAGCCACTTTAAATAGCTCTGATTGGAACACGATGACAAGCCACGTTAACAGACCACCAGCGAACTGCACTGCCGTACAACTGCAGCAGTGACAGAAGACCAGGACCGGCCCGCGACTCCACAGGTTGCAAGTCCCTTCAAGGTTTTAAATGCCGCCATTTATTTGGACGCCTTTAAAATAAACATGCATTCTGTGTGCAGGAGAGTCGTCTAAACATACGTGCGCATAAGAGAGCGCTTTTCAGTCACACCCCCACGGCGCCTGCTGATCGACAATCAAGTTAAAAATGCCAGGGAGGTGTAAAACATCTTCAGAAACACTCCAACTTCATCTGCACTTACCTTTTCTTTTTTTTTTTACCTTTGGTTTTTTGGAACGTTTTTCAAAGTCAGTGTTCTAGAACTCCGTTGCTTTCAATTATCAGTAGCCATTGTTAGGCTACATCAGCATTAGAATGTTCAGTCAAGAACCTTCACATCACATATTTGTGATCCTGCACCTTAAAGGGTTAATCAACAGCAAAGTTAACCCACCTGCATTTGTGAACCATTCCGATGCATCACATGGTTAATGAGTATCCTGCACTATTTTTTTTTTTTTACAAATCCTGCAAAATCGGGGGGGGGGGGGGGGGATTAGGAGGCGGGGCGCAGCTGTCTGTCTGGGGGTGATGGCTGGTGATGGGGGCGCAGGACCAGACCGAACAGGAACCACGCAGCACAAAACCCCTTACTCTCAGCCCAGAACAGTCTACAGTAAGCGGACCCTGGGTCACATGCACCCATCCGAAATGCGAAGGGGGTTTAGGGTTATTTTAGAGGGTCAGCCAATCAGCAGCCCTCCCTGGTATTCAAGAGGAAGAGCTTTTCTCTGGTGTGAGCCAGCGAGACTTTCAGATTTAATACTAGCTGCAGGTACATTTTGTAGCCTTAGCATTTGCATATGCAGTTCAGAGCAGTGATGACTGAATTTCAAATGACAGCACAAGACAAGCAGAGACGATGTCAAGTTGAACATTAGCTACACACTGAACGCAGCCTCACAATGAAAATGGCTGAAAATTCACATGGTATGTGAAGAAATAGCAACTGAAAATAATGTGGCAGAGCTCTGCACACAGCCTGCTCAGAACACCCTTCCGTGGAACCCTGCGGTAGTTCAAATTACCTACCGGTTCACATTCGAACAGTGAGACCGGCCATCTCTATAGTTATTCGTAGATGTCATGACTTACTTATTGACAGAGATGGGGAGTGTGTGGCGTGTGTATGTGTGTGTGTGTGGGGGGGGGGGGGCGTTGGCAAGCTAACTATAGCCTGGGTATGCTTGGAAATGGCTAGCACAAAGGCCCTCTTCTGACATTTCTGCACAGAAGACGCAGGCCGGGGTTAACAGGAGAAGGCTGTCATGAGAAGGGAACGCAAAGGTTTCTGACCAATGCCGTCTATTTTCTGTTCTTCATTTCCAAGCACACGGATACAACTGCTCATGGATATCGCGTATCTCTTCATAATAACAAGCTGGATTTTGACAAATGTTAAGTAAATTATGGGTGAAAATGTAAAGTCCATTTTTCTTTAAATAACCAAATGTTCAATAATTCTAATCTTTAATAGAATAACTAATAATTTCATTTCAAAATGTATAACCCCACAAGCAGGCGCAAAAAATAATTTTTCTAATAATGAATCTGCTTCTTGTTTTGGTGAAGGACAGGGGTGAAAAGTATCATAATTAAAATGAATGAAATGCACAGGCCTAACGTCTTTCTAAAAATGAGTCGGCGGGACTCCTTTATTTGAAATGCATATCCTTCGAACGGCTATTCTGGGAAACATGTGACTGAACTCACTGCACGGGGCAGCCCCTCATTTCCAAATCCTCCATTGACAAAGTGACTCAGCTCTGCTTTGCTTAAACCGTCCAATCCTTCACCACAGATGCGTCCAAATCGTGTGCAAAAAACGCACAGCCTTAAAAGTTTTCACAAATGCGCTGGGCTAAAAAGAAAAGTTTCCAATGCGGATAGAAATCAGGAACCAAGCCAATATTTACCGAGTTTAACTTGGCCCAAACTCAGACTACACGGGGTGTGATCTAAACCACACCTTAAAACAGCTCACAGACCAAGTGTGTAAATAGCCGATTGGTCATTATCCCCATATGATTGATGAATGAAGCCCTGTTGCCAGAGAAATTCTCGGGCCAGGACAGGCTCATAATCCCCGGGGTAATGGAGACTCCCGTCACGTGCGAAACGCTCTTGAGAACATATATCTTTACTGCCGAGACATATTTATGGGAAATGATTTGCTCACTGGCGCACACATTCAAAGGTGATGGATGCTAACAACTCAACTGGTCCAAGTGTTAGTGGAAGAGAACACAGAATCCTAAACTCGAAGGTTAGTTGAGGTGGAAAAAAACGGTCAGTAAGTTACATACTTGCCAGTCAATTATAAGGCTATATTCTGACTTAATTTATTTGCATAAATATATCTTTAAAAAGAGCACAACTAAAGATCAGGCCAACATCACTGTTGAATTTTTTTTTTTAATAACTACTGACGATGCTTTATTTTGCGCTAAAGCAAGTCTCAATGCTGGTCCATTACTGCGAAACATGTTACCATAATATCATATCACATTGTAAACAGACTCCCGTGATTCAGTTCCCAGCGTTACCGCATCGTGTTAAAATGCACGTTAGACTCTGTGAACAAACTGCCAAATAATGCGTGTACTCAACATGGACGTCACTCTCAGAAATACATTTTCGCCCCCCATTCCTAAAGCTCTTCAATATTCCTTGTACATATAAATGTTGTCATTTAAAACACAGCTAAAACTGACAATTAAAAGTAATTACGTCGGAAACAAAATGCCAAATTTGACTTGGGTTAAACAACAAAAAATGCTTGATTTTGCAAACTGTCCACTTTAATTAGGCTAGTTTATTCTCGCTTGGATATTTCCCAAAACAGCCATTTTAAAATATCAAATGGTTTTTGGTTATCAACACTCACGGTTATTTTGAAATGACAAATTTTGTTTCAAACAAAAGACAAACAATCGACTAAATCTGTCCGACATCCTAAAATGTGACGGTTTATATCAGTGAAATCAGACTTGTTTTACCTTTTTGCCAATTTTTTTTCCAAACCCAAATTTAAAATGTTTACGTCTTGCAATCAAGATAGCCGGCATCTGGCATCAATATTTATGTTGTCGCAATCACATTGCACTTAGACAATTCTATTTTAAGGACGTATCAAGCCTGCAGAATTTGACTGTCCTCATCGGTAGGAAATTACTGTTGCTAGGTATCGCTAGGTATGCTGGAACTGGAGTTTTAAAGCCGTTCGTTGCACCATCGCATCGAATGCGTTCCAGCTACTGTACGTTTGTCACGTGCTAGCACACTAGAGCAGACTGTCCCAGACAAGCGTAGCCTGTGCTGCAGAGCGCTCGTACTTTGCACTACGCACAATACACGAGCAACAAATTAATGTTTTCAAGATTACTACTAACGCATCACATGCAATTGTATTTAGCTAGACGTGTATTTTTCAACAGACCCCTTCCAATCCCAAACAATCGGTGTTTCTAAAGCGTTGATCTTTTTGTTTGGTTTTGTTTTTTCAAGTATCCGGTTTGAAACAATTCCCTGAGGAGTATCGTAGTCACTCTTCAGCTGCACAGCCAGCTAGCACAACACAAACATGGCCAAGATTAACGTTCTCTTGTAGCAATCACGAACCAACACACATTTGGTCCCTTCCAGAAAAGGTAATGCGAATAAAGAAATAAAAGAAATTTTAAAAAACCAAACCACCGACCCCAACGGAAATGGAAGAAAACTATCACCAACACCAGCATACCCAAGTCACATCTCCACGCTAAGCCCACAAACATAAAGAACCCTAAACTGATTAGCCAGCTAGCTTAGCGACAGCTATATCACATACCTGTACGAGTGATCATCTTTTGTGCACTTCGGAGGCGGTGAAAAAGCATTTCTTTTATTAAAAAGTTTCTGAAACAATGTGGGAGGCATTTTGTACCAAATAATTCGGTACAAGAAAATCCCTTTCTTATGAATCCACAAGCACACCTAGTTCCTTGAAACTAACTCCATTTGTGTCAGAGTCATATGACAGGCATTAGTCACACAAGCTGCTTGGAAACGCCACTGCATTTTTCTGATTGGCCAATGCGCTCGTGCTCCGTTTATAAATTACAGGATTGGATGTTATTTTTGGCGGAACACCACGTGGTCAATAGAACTGCTGTGTTGATGTTTTGGAGTGCTGCATATGAACCGATACACAAATCAACACTTGAAAAGAACAAAGAAATAGTCACAAGTCACAGAAGAAATGCTAAATGTTTCAAGCAGTCCACTGCATTTCCCTACAATGTTGCAGGATCAAACACTGGCCCACTGGTACCCAAGGTTTTGCAAGCAGTCCGTACAGTGCAAAAAATGCAGTGACTGTGTTGCAATGAATTTCAACAAATAAGAAAGCCCACAAAGGGGAGACCATGTGGCAATACGCATACACCATTTATTTTCAACAGTTATAATTATAATACAGTTTTAATCAAATTTATTTTACATTTCATTTGAACATCAAATGCATAGTACACATTATTAAAATGTTTAAAGTAACCTCTTAATACTCTGGGCTTGCATCCTTTAATAATGGGAAAAAGACCTGCCCATGGAACTGTCTGACCTTGCCATAGTCTTCATAGAAGACACCTGGAAACACAAATGTATAACAATATATATTTGTAACAATACATTACAGGCATTTAGCAAACACTCCTATCCAGAGCAACTTACACAACATTTAACATAGCATTTACATTGCATCCATTTATACAGCTGGATGTATACTGAAGCAATGCAGGTTAAGCACCTTGCTCAAGGCTACAACGGCAGTGTCCAACCCAGGAACCTGCAACCTTTAGGTCACAAGACCAGTTCCTTACTCATTATACTACACCGCCACCAATACAAAACAATGCAATGGGAAGAACCTCATTATTGACCCAGCACTTACAAACCTACATATAAAATGAATATTTTTGCAAACATGTTTCACTAGCCAGGGAGCAACAGGTTTCCAAAAGGAAAGTTGGAAAACCGAGTTCTGAGTTGCGAAATTAGTTCCCATTGGAGATGGGAAGCGCAGTTTCCAAAGGTGGAGTTTTGGCAAGGTAATCTGGCGCATGGCCATGTTCAATGTCCTATTTGTAGGAACCAAAAGCGCTCCGAGAGCTGTTTAGTGGCCTGCAAGAAGCAATTCTGAAATGTGTTTTTGGGGCTTTGAAGATTGCAACGGTATAATAAACGCAGGCTATCTGACGGAATATGATAGACAAGATTTGGCCATTCAATGCTGTTCTCACCCTCCTCAGAAGCCACTTTTTTAAGATGTGAATTGCGGAAGAAGTTCTCCCCCTCCTGGACCAACTGAATCCAGCAGGCCTCGTGCAGTTCATTGGGATCGTGTACCTCAGAGTTCTTGAACTGCAAAACAAACGAGACAAAATTAGCAGACATAAGAGTTGAGGAGAGAGTATCATCTGTCAAACTGTCCACACAAATTGGCACATATTCTTATAAGGCCAGACAAATACTGGACTTTCTTATTCTTTTTTTTTTTTTTTAAACAAACAAAACTGCCCCCTACTGGATATCAGGTGAACTGAACTGCTTAAAAAGGAGAGCATATGAAACGCCAAATACGCTGTAAAAAATTAATTATTAATAATAATAACAACAACAACAAAAAGCAAAATCCAATTAAAAATTATTACCAACCTTCAGATAAACTGGTCCCAGCTGATCAGGCACTGGGCGCCTGCTGGTAATGGGCTTGGTGAAAAAATAAAATAAAATTACTAAACACACGACCTTACAGCGCAACAGCTTTATAATTTGGTAGAGGCTGGTCACTATGGCCAGCCATCACTCAACAGGAAAAGCAGCTGCACAAATCAGCATCTTACAGGCTTAGAGGGAAACGCAGCTGGGGGTTTCCCTCTCTTTCTTTGCAGAAAAGCTTCCTTTTCCTTGCGGTCTGCGAAGTCAAAGAACCGCGCCAGCCCTGTGCACACGTCACACGACAGCGTCCGTGCATCCTCCCCACGGCGGGAGTTCTCCCCGTCATCGTCATCCTCAGACTCCTGAGTCATGGAGCTGGATCTCTCCCCATCATCGTCATCATCCTCAGACTCCTGAGTCATGGAGCTGGATCTCTCCCCATCATCGTCATCCTCAGACTCCTGCGTCATGGAGCTGGATCTCTCCCCATCATCATCATCATCATCATCATCAGACTCCTGAGTCATGGAGCTGGATCTCTCCCCATCATCGTCATCCTCAGACTCCTGCGTCATGAAGCTGGATCTCTCCCCATCATCATCATCCTCAGACTCCTGAGTCATGGAGCTGGATCTCTCCCCATCATCATCATCATCCTCAGAATCCTGCGTCATGGAGCCGGACCGCTCGTCTTCGTCTTCCATGGAGATGAGCTGAAGGTCAGAGCTCATCTCCAGAACGCCGAGCCCCTTTTCCGCACCTGCACTGCCGCTCACTTCCTGTTTGGCCACTTTGAGCCCATACGATTCAGTTCTATCCTCCTCCTTCTGCAGTTCCTGTCTGAGTACAGACTCGTGGAAAGTGACCTTTTTTCTGCATTTCAAGGGCCTGGCCCTTGTGATCTGCAATGGAGGGGTAATTTTTTACTCAGATTATAAATTATGAAGGGCCATTGCAAAGCAACAGAGGTCTGGTGCAAATGTTAATGTGTGAACTGGGCCAAGCATTACCTTTCTAGGTTGTTTGAATGGTGCTCGCACCATATTCACGCGCGTCTGAGGTGATCCTACTCTAGACACAGATTCTAGTTAGGTTTGCTACAGAGAAACTATGTCCAATTTTCTGTCAATATTCCACAAGAAAATGTACATTGTTAATCAGGAGAAGTAAAAAAAATAAAAATAAAAATAAAAAGTTAAGTGTAACTGCTATCATTAGCAAACATAAGTGCACAGGTCAATCATTCAATGTTGAATTTCTTTGTAACATAAACAGGATGCACATATTTACCTTTTTCCACAGCCGTCCCATCCAACGTGATCTCTACAGAAATATAACCAAAATGAAATTCATGACAAAAAGTACCCACTGCTGTTTGGCAAAACACTTTTGTGCCAGCGAACAGTCGAGTCGTCCATAACTGCATGAAGTTAAAGGTCCAGGAAACTGGATTTAAATCGCGGTCATATTCCCCAGAAGTGACAACCGATTGAAGTTTTTTAACCCAGTCATAACCATCACATTATGACTTGCCAGCAACAAACAGTGGCAAGAGCATCATTTACCTATTACATGTAGGAAAGGTTTCACTGGGCTTTAGCATTTTCTTTATGCAACTTGCACCCAGTTAATCCCATCCACCGAAAACATGGTGTTTAGCCAAGGGAGAAATCAAGCCAATTTCGGCACAGGCTTTTATAGGTTATTGTTGTTGTTGTTGTTGCTGCAAGAATAATTAAAAGATTCTGAGCAGTTTGTGAATGCAAATCCAAGTATTAAAACACAGCAGCAAAGAATTCACAGATTTCAGTTTCCCGGACCTTTAAAATATCCAATGAATACATCCCAATTTACAATAATTACACATTTCATATTTATAATTATTCGTCAAGTGGCCATTTTGGATAGCTTAGAAATGCAACCATACAGCACTAAGGAGATTATTCAAGTAATACAGTTGAATATTCTGACTGAAATGTGCTTCTCTAGTGCACGGTCTAGCGGCGGGCGATGATGAAGTTACCCAGTATGGATGAGAGATTAGGCGGCTGCCTCATGTCAATGTCCACAGCATGGCTGACATCCAGAAGAGTCGAGTTCTTCACCCGCAGCGCGAACAGCTCCTCCGCAGAAAACTCCAGGGCCTCCTCTTCACCCCCCGGTCCCCCCGCACCCCAGGCCAGAAAGCGTGTCACAGCAGAGCGGATTTGGTTCATTTCACCAAAAACAAGGAGTCACCCGAGGCACCCAACGGATATTCCGCATGAGAACCTGGACTCCACACGGAGAGCACTTTACAAAGCGGGATTAAGGAGATCCCCCCCCCCCCCCCCACTTTTGAAACATTTTCAATCGGTTAAAGTCAGGCTGGATGAATGCCCAAGTTATTTCTAAATATGAACACAAAAGTTTGCTGGCTAAATCCTTAATCCCGTTTTGTGAAATGCCCCCCAACCACTGAACACTGCCCAGTACAATTATATGAACGATAATGATGAGTCAGGCGTCCCAGATTTCTTGGACCTAACCTATGAATCATACATACAAGACAAAACTCACATGACTCTCTCAAGGCGGTACATTTCAAATGAGAGATTTTCACATATCTTACTTAACCTGGGGCCCACATGTTTGAAAGGTGGCAGCACATCCCCTATTCAGTTCTTACCTCAGACCACTGCTGTCTGACAACTACGTTTAGGTAACAATGGAGTACAACTACAACAATTAGCGTGATGCATATTAAATTGTATAGTTTCCCTCGACTTGCTTTTAATTCATATTCGCACATACCGTCATCTGCTCTGCGGAAAACCTCGGGCGACGGTAAGCTGGTGTCGGTGGAGCTCTGACAGGCCGGTGAGGCAGGCGAGCTCGAGTCCATGCAGTCGAGCAGAAAGGAAGAAACCCCGGATGGCATAATCATGTCTGCAGGATTGATAATGGCCTTGGTGACACTATCAGTTAACAGGGAATCCGATCGTGAAAGGATGTTATTGAAAATACTAACCAGATGTACCGTCTCGATTCGTCGAGCAACTTGCATCGCTGCAGCTTGCAATGTCCTGCATTGCAGATAAGAGGGCTTATATACAATTTTGGCTTTTAAACTGGTAACTGTGAGCTTTACATTTTCGCTTGCTCGTAAGACAATGTGCATAGCGAGACAAGAGATGGCCCGTCGTGGACGTACTTTCCAATGCAACGGGGGAGGCGGTTCCCTTTGTTTCTCGGTTGACACGACAGATCTGTGAAGTGAAATATTTCAGTATCGTATTGCCAATTCCGCGAAGGTACACGACCGTACGTCATTGTCATAAGTCAGATAGTTAAATTGACTTTACTCACTCATTGTGATGTTGGTACGGGGACTCGTGTATAGGGGAGAGACGTACGCTCCCTCGGCGCTCGGATACGCACATCGGTGTACGAACTTTTCGTTTTTCTAAGGCAAAACACAGATTGATGGGTTTCTCTTTAACAGCTAGCACATATTCAAGAAAATGTCGAGTGAATACTATAGCAACATTATGAATGAACGTTATTGCCCCGGGAAATTCAGATAGCTATCGCTAAATTAGCAATAGTTTACCACAGAATTGATATAAACTTGCTAACGATAGTTAGCTAACCAACTAACTTGTATTATTAGCAACATCAATTGTCCTTGTTCTTCCTGCAAAGTTCTTATAGACACTCGCAGTACTTTTCTGGACAGGTGTGGCCAAGCGGCGTTTTCGTTTTCTGGAAAAAACAGCATCGACTTTGCATCCTGTATCGTTTGACTTTCTGACATTTCGAGAACGACCCATTGAAATAAAAGCCGCAAGACAAACGATAGTTTTTCTTTTGAATTAACGTCAGACACAACCAGACGTAGTTCAGCGCTTTGTTGGCAAACGGTTAGCTTTGCCAGCAGTAGACTACTTAACTGGCTACCTTTAGCTAAGCAAACGTTAGCTAAGTGAATTCAGGCGGAAGTCTAGATTTAAATGAACTGAATAGCCTTGCAAGCCAGCCTCTCTTATTAAAACTAGTCATGCAAACATTTTTCACTTTCGATATGGGGTTAATTCAGCGCCATACGGTCACTAGAGCCAGTTAGCTAAGATAGCTAATTAATTCAGTCATTCATTCATTACACCGTTTTTAGATTTAACCGTCGTCCTCCTTTCGTACCGACCGTCGCGCTCCTCCCGCCTCTCACACGTGCATTCAATCTGGTACAACTGAAGCCACGCCCATTTCCCCAGGTAGGCCTCAGGAACTGAATGATGATTGGAGAGCGGGGCTTCACCTTCTGAATCTCTGATGTGTGTATTCAACATAAAGGCCATAATGTCGTAGAAATAACTAAAATATGAAAAAAATAACACTTAGAAGTATACATGTGCAACAATAATAGCTTTATTCCTCTCATGCAATTTGTTTAGATAAACTAGATATAAACATTGTGCTCCATATGACATGTCGCTTTTATATAAATGTAAAATATATTTTTAAGACCTTTCGCTTCATGCTTGTGATTCCGTTGACACATTCACCAGGAATTTTTAATGCAATTTTTTTCTTTTTACAAGAATGCCGGCCATCCACTAGCAGCAGGAAAGGTTAGATTTGTTTCACATTCAAAACACTGCATTCTGTCCCTTCTCTTATTAATCTTGTTTGCATGTTTCTTTACAATTTACAGTGGGGTTTCACATATTTGCATGTATTGTTGGAAGTTATGATATGAGTCTATCCATTATGATCTCATATTTTTCAAGCAGATTCTGAAAAAGGCATAAAATTGTGTGCTATTTTGGTGAAATGTGTATTTTTAGAAGATCATAAGTTTGTGGATAATTATGTTAAACCTGCAGTCTGTCTATGTACAAATATTGTGTTTTTTTCCCCCTGAGGTATGGAAAGTAGAGTATTCTTTTTAAATTAAGTACTGCTATGTCTGTAATGTGTAAAGCTGTGTGTTACTGCAACAAATCTTCAAAAATAAAGAATGAGAAACCAAATTCATTGTCTTATGCTAATTTTGTTTGTGTATGAGTTGTGTGTCATTGGCGTGAAATGAACTATACATTCTCCGCAAACAAATTAGAAAAATAGTAAATGTCACTATATATGCCCATGGGACCACATCAGAACATTCAAATCTAAATATTGAATGGCATACGCAAATTCCTGGTGTACTATAGACGCCGTACAATAATTAACCCCCATAGTAAGCTTAAGTGTTTCAGTGCTCCTGTTCTGACACTAGACAGTCATAGATTCAAACTTTAGCTAAACCATAACAAAAGACTAAAGCTTTTACTCATTTCTTCAGTGCTTGACTTTCTGGGAGTACAACTATTGTCTGTGTACAGGGACCACTTATTGCTTTTTTGAAAAATTTTTAAACCCTTTAAGTTGTGAGATCACATATATGTGCGCAGAATGTCCTTAACTGAACATTCGAATGATTGATGTGACAATCACTACTGCTCAGTTAACACAAAACGTTCTCGTAATGTTACTGGAATGTTTTGTCAATGCCCGTAACATTGGCAGCGCGTTGGCAGCAACACTGCGAGAATGTTTGTGTTAGCTAGGTGGCCAATTAAAAGAAATTAAGTTCTAGAACACTGACTTAGAATTTTAAAAATAAAAACATTCCAAAAAACCTAGTCATCTAGTATTCAAAGGGTTTTAAGAATGTGTAGATGAGAGGAACAGTACAATAAGTGAACTGTGGTTCATTGGTAGAATTGTTCACATTGATGGAATAGATTCTTGCACTACTTAAATACTTCCTGCAAAGGTGTCCCAGAATTTTTACATTGCTTGTAATTGAAACATTGCAAAGAATAAATTAAAATCTTGTATGATTGTTCCAGAATTTCTCTTTATTTATTTGTCCAACCCATTCTCACCCATCCCTATTGCTGGAAGTATGTGTTACAAGGTGCTGATTCCATCTGACAGAAGATTAAATAATGGTACAATTATTTTCTCACTACACGCAAAAAAATAAATTAATTAATTAAATAAATAAATAAATAAATAAGTAAAAACCCTTTCAATCCATCGCTTTAAATATAGTTACATCTAATCTCACTCAATATGTACATAAAAGTAATACATCTTTGGGCTTTAAAACAAAGTCAAAACCAATTACAAAGGTCTACACAAAAAAAAAAAAAAAAAAAAAAAAAAAACCCCAAAGGTCAAACTCTATGCCTGCGTCGTGTTGGATTGATCGTCGCGTGCTGGAGCCCGCAGACCTACGCAGACTACGCAAGAAAGTCTTGTCGGGTAACAGCTGACTGCGGTGACTGCTGGCTTCGCATTAGCCGCCCCGGGACACGCCTCCTGAGACCTCCGGAGGGGGCGCTGGGGTCTGCTGCCGCTCTGAGGAGACCATGGCATGCACTGGCCTTCACCAGACACAGTCGAGAGTTCACAGGAAAAGAAAAACCTTGCGGATCAAGTACAAATCATTTCTTTGTTTTCGTAATGTTTTTTTTTTTCTTCTTCATTTCTTTTCTTTTGGCCGACACACACAATGAGGTCTATGCAGGCTGTTTGTTTGTTTTTTTTGGCTGCTGCTGTTGTTTCGGGTCTAATTTGTTTCTGTTTTTTTATTTTATTTATCTATTTATTTATTTATTTTTTTAAAGTCTTCATGCTCCCAGAATCCCCCAGGGCTGCAGCTCTCGTTGCGCAGGACGAACACAAACGAAAATGAGCTCTTTTCTTCAGCCGCGACCCACTGTGGAATTACTTGGTGTTGTCAGTTTTTTTTCTTTTCTTTTTTTTTCTTTTTTTCTTTTTTTGTTTTGATGGGAAGTTAAGGACAAATGGTTACCGTTACAGCAATATTGCTACAGGTCCTAGAAACCAGGTCATTCATTTGATGGGGTTACATTGAGATGTTGGAGTACAGCTGCTCGATCTCTCCCTTGAAGTACTCTTTCAGCTCCGGTCTCTTCGCCTTCAGTGTGGGCGTCAGCAATCCGTTATCAATGGAAAACAGCTCACTGTGGACATAGATATCTTTGACCTGAGGAAAGACGCAAATGAAAATGTTAGTTATTAGCTATTACATAAACAAATTATGAAATGAACAGTTAAATGGACAACCAAAAATGAACAAAATAAATAATGTACACATCAAGTGTGATGGACATGACCGTTTTGCAGCCCCGTGACTAATCCAAGCATCACATGCGTTCAGTGGACTCCGTGTTTCTACCTGTTGCTTTACATTATTTTTGTACTTCAGAATTCTTTATTGGCTTGATTCTATATGAGTTTATGAAAGTTATTTTGTTCCTTCATACTTTTGTAAGCGCAACTGTCCACTTTCAATTTGTATCATATACATCTAACGAGCCGCTGTGAGTTCAGAACAGGCCCGGCACAGTGCCGCAGGAGACTGGTGAAGACCCGGGGCTGAGCTAGCTGGATAACTGCGCTGAGTAAAGCCCTGTGTCACAAAGCAGGATGTCTGAGCTAGCTGGATAACTGCGCTGAGTAAAACCCTGTGTCACAAAGCAGGATGTCTGAGCTAGCTGGATAACTGCGCTGAGTAAAACCCTGTGTCACGAAGCAGGATGTCTGAGTTAGCTGGATAACTGCGCTGAGTAAAACCCTGTGTCACAAAGCAGGATGTCTGAGTTAGCTGGATAACTGCGCTGAGTAAAGCCCTGTGTCACAAAGCAGGATGTCTGAGTTAGCTGGATAACTGCGCTGAGTAAAACCACAAAGCAGGATGTCAGAGTTAGCTGGATAACTGCGCTGAGTAAAACCTGGAACAGTTATTTTTACCTCAGTCTATGTTCCAGATTTTGGAGGGTTCTAGCTTTTACTCGTAATCCTGCTCCATGATACAGGGCCCTGTGTCGGTTGAAACGCTGTTTCTAAATTTATCGCTGGAAGCGCTGGAACTGTGGACAGGCACCTTCTTTTTCCCCACAGCTAAAAAGTTAATTACTTTTTGCAGGCCCGGTGTGACGACGTTCTACGACATTTCCGTCAAATACACCGCCTGTCCTAAAATTCCGTAACTTCACAGGCTTTTCCAAATGGCAAAGGCCCTCCTTTCTTACTCTGATCAAATTGGCCATCACATGAACATGAAGGCAGGATGACGTCATCACATCACACGGCCCGTTACCTGCTCGAACGAGTGGAGTCCACTGGCCTTGCCAAGCTTCACCATGTCCTCCATGATGGCCTTCTTCAAGTCCTTCACAAGACAAAGACAGCAAGTCTGTTTTACTGACTTTGAAAATATTCCATATAAATTTAAGAACCAGTTACCTTTATTAGCTCATGTAACAGTGTAGTTATGTAAAGTAAAATCTAATTTTTTGTATTGTGCGCAGTACTAAATTTTACAACCAGCATTTGAAAGTAGAGATAAACACTTTTCTAATTTATTACGAAATAAATAATGAATACAATATTTAATATAATAGTGTAAATACAAAATACTGAAAATTGAATAAATGATGTGTGTACCTGGTTTTTACATAGATCTCCAAAACAACCCTCAAGGCCCCTTTTCCTGGCCCACGGTGGCATCACCTCAGGATCTGGAACTACAATTCCCACCAGGCAAGACTACAGGAAGACATGGACACAGTCACACACCAAAGGGACAGGCACACTTCTACATAATTATTTTATGGTTTTATGGTGATTCAAGACCAAACAGTATGCAGGATATCCAGTTTCTAATACACAAAAAAATGATTATTATAGAATCTCAGAGACATTAATCCCAGAGTTATTGAAAACCAATATAGTATAAACAGAAAACGGCAAATCTCTCTCATATTCCACCTGAACAGTCTACTAAAATATGTTTCTGAAAACATTTGAGATGAGAAACAGGCCATGTAATTGGTGAATTGTGACTCATATTTGATCTGCAATGCCTAGTTTGACAGTTTGAGCCGAGTTTCATGAGCCAGGCGCAGCTGTGATAATTAATTTGAATAGGGAATACTTTATGCAAATTAGATGGACACACTGACTAGTGTAGTAGGCGGAGCCAAGCTGAAACAGTGAGTGCAATTACTCATTAAGATAAACAGTACATATGCAGAATGCAGAAAGCGATTGAATGTACTTCTGCACTGAGCATGTGCAGAGGCACATTTTTGGCAGCACATAGTACAAAGAAATTAAATGATTTTGTGTTCCTCTGCAACACAGCAACACTGGCTCTGTAACTGCATGCACTTCCTGGACTACTCTTGGCCACTATATAAGCTGAACACCTAGCACGTTAGCGGCGCAGCTACGTAGAATGTTAGCAGCGCAGCTACGTAGCACGTTAGCGGCTCGGCTACCTGCAGGCTGTCTCCGTGGATGTAGAGCTGAGATATGGGCTCGCTGCGGATGTAGATGTTCTCGATCTTCTCCGGCGAGATGTACTCCCCCTGAGCCAGCTTGAAAATGTGCTTCTTTCTGTCGATGATCTTTAACGTGCCGTTCTGCAGGGGGGTGGCGGTGGGGGGGGGGGGGGGGGGTGGGAGAACACCAGACGAGCAGTTCAAGAGGACATGACATATCTGAAAGGACTACGCAGACAGACATTTTCATGTGCTGAGGGCATAAATGATCCACGTCTTAATTTATTCTATTTTCCTTCATTTCTTCAAGCTATTTAATCCTTGTTTAATCCAATATCCAATTTAATGTCTTGGTATGTTGTACTCATAGGACCCTCTCATTGCTGCAACGTCCTCCACATGTTTTGGTGTAGACAAGCAGGTGCTCTCCACTAAAGGTTGTGCTGTCCGCAGACGTAGCTGCGCAGTTATTGCGACAGATGCACAGGCGTCAAAGGCACATGGCAGGCGCTGTATTGGGCAGAGTCACATGCAACGAAACAGACAACCCCTCCCACCCTCCCTGGGGTCACTAAAGGCAATATGGCTCCCAGGCACAGTGACGGGTTTCGGCACCAGACTCTGAGGCAAAGACACACATTTGATGGACTGCCCTCAGGTCTGTTTTGGCGCTATCGTAGTATAATGGGTGAGGAACTGGTTTTGTAACCTAAAGGTCACAGGTTCCATTCCTGGGTAGGACACTGCCGTCATACCCTTGAGCAAGGTACTTAACCTGCACTGCTTCAGTACACATCCAGCTGTATAAATGGGTGCAATATAAGTGCTGTGTAAAATGTTGTGTAAGTTGCTCTGGATAGGAGCGTCTCCTAAATGCCAGTAAAAGCCAAAGTGTTTTCAGAGCAAATGGCTAGTATTTCAGTTTCGATCTGATTCCCCGTCTTAAATGAACAGATGACGGAAAGACGACATACAGGCAACCATTTGCCGATATCTCCAGTGTGGAGCCATCCGTCTGAGTCCAGCGTCTCCGCGGTCTTCTCCGGGTCTTTGAGGTAGCCCTTGAACACATTGGGTCCCTTCACACACACCTGTTGGGGAGGAGAAAGAGAGCAGGGTTTCAGGTAGAAACAGGGTAACAGTGGGGGTAGCAATTCACCCTCATATTATGTTTCCGGTGAATTTGTTGTTTGACGCGTCTCTAAAACCAGAAAGAAAACATGCAGTAAACCTAAAGGCATGTTTTCAAAAGTCTTGTTCCAGCTTTGTATACACAGGTGCTGTTTGGGGTCATGCTGACCCCAGGCTCTCTAGCTGTACAAAACGTAGGTAAATATTCCACATTTTTTATGTTTCATCTCTGATATTTTGTGGGTGATTCCAGTGGCACTTAACTAAAGGTTTCAAATATTCACTTGCTTCCCAAATGGGTGCTCCTAAATGAGGACTCTCTCGCAGTTTCTCACAGCTTTTTAACATTTAGGGATAAAAGGCCAGTCATTTGGCAGACATTAAGAAGGAAACGAACAAAGTGTCAGAATCTCTCTCGTCTAAAACTTGGCGTCGGTTTAAACTGTTGTGGGCAATTTTACCCCGAACATTAAAGGCCTTGAAAATTTCGAAATAATAGGAGGGTTAAGGAACCGGTTTACAGCTATGATTCGCAAGGGGGGAGGGGGGAACTGCTGTTGTACCCTTCAGGAATAAACCTGACCTTTATCTCTCCAGATTTTATGATCTACTTTCACATGTTCTCTGTCCTAGTTTCATACCTACAATATACTTATTCTTAGCATTCTTTTGAAGTCACGCTGGCGTTTTCCAGATATGTAACATGTATCTTGACGTGTGACAGGTTATGTATACAATAGGCATCGGACCTGGTTCGTGTCACACAGAATTATTCTTAACATGTGACACATGAAATGTCATGAATACGGTTAGAAAACAATATAGAGGATATCTTTTGTGTACTGCCCATTGAGTACTAAAAATATATGCACTATACAGTACAAAGAATGCTTAGTAGTCAGTACATACTTTAAGCACACAGTATTTAGGAGGCTGATTCAGACACATCCCATGTTTGCAGTCTAGCAGGCTCACTTGCAGGTGCCCGATCAACCAGCAGGGGGCACTTGTGCATAACAAGCCGCTGTAATCCTGGCAAACCTGGGAAGGCTGGGAAGCTGAGGATGCTGGGAAGAGATGGCAAACTGAAATCTTTCCCATCCCTGGGTGACCTAGAGGTAGGTGTGCATCACCTACAGGGCCACCGAGCAGAGTTGCCCCCCTGAACGGTTTGGGGGGGGTTTGGGGGACGCTAGAAGGTGGGGGCCTTCACAGAATGTGAAGGACCTCCAGGGAGTGTCCTTCACATCTACAGTATCACGCAAAACCCTGGAGGCACAAGTCTTCAGGCACAGTAAGAAACTGCTCGTTTTAATTTTTACAGACACAAAGTTAGGGCTTGGTCACATGGGCATTGAACCATGCGACGGAAGGAGACACACATATTCACACACATACACACACACACACCTGCACACACACGCGCGCACACACCCACACACACACACACACCTGCACACACACGCGCGCACACACCCACATACGCACGCACACCTGCACACACACACACACGCGCGCGCGCGCACACGCACACACACAAGCACACGCCGTGTGTAAAAAGGAAAAACAGATTCGGAATGCAAGGTCTGTGTATGATTTGTATAAGTTTGCATGGGTTTGACTGTCCTTACCTCTCCCTCTCCTTTAGAGGCAAAGTAGTTCTTGTCAGCCACGTCCACCAGTTTTATCAGGTTACAGGGAAGGGGTGCTCCAACATGACCTGGAACCAAACATTAATGTTTTTGTTTGTTAATTATGAATAATTCATAAGTAATAATGTATGCAAGTTAAAAACTGACAATAAAAATGAGGCCCTTAATGCCCTTTTTGAAATGTCTGCACCAGTCTTCATTTTGAATTTGCAAATAGTTTGATCTGTATGGTAATGTGATTTTTAAGGTCCCTGCAGCAAGCTCAGGTGCTATTCTTTTTTTCCACACTTAAAAACTCAAATAAATTAAAATAAACATGGAGAGCACGTGTTTTGTTTAATTTCCATTGTTGGGAAAATAATGTATGCAAAGTTCAATAAATTAGAGCTGGATCACCACAAATCCCACAGATTTGTTTTGGCAAAGCCTTTCTTTAGACAGAAACATTGGTATTTGCACTTGTCCAGCATTGGACAACAAATAATTTCTTAAACTATATGCATTTCATCTCCCCAACTATTTTAATATGCAAACCTTCAGGTCTACTCAACTAGTAGTATGCAACATTACCAGAAGGGGGAGTAGTTTGATAAGAAGAGAGAGAGAGAAAGAGGGAAGCAGTTGTCCTGTTACAAGAAATAAGACACTTCTAATAAATTAAACTCTGATTCAACTGTTGGCATGGAGCTCACGAGAGAAGCTGGTTTCCTGTTACAAGAAATAAGACAATTCTAAAAAATGAAACTCTAAATGAGCTTTTGGTATGAAGCTCAATGTTGTCAGTGAAGTTAGGAGAGTAAAATGCAGAGAGAGAATAGCAGTTTAGACAGTAACATGCACTGAAAGTTATTTTATGTTTTTGAGTTTATTTTATCCATCCATCCATCCATTATCTAACCCACTTATCCTGGACAGGGTCGCGGGGGGTTCCAGAGCCTATCCCAACATGCATTGAGTGAGAAGCAGGAATACACCCTGGACAGGTCGCCTATCTATCGCAGGGCACACACACCATTCACTCACACACTCATACTTACGAGCAATTTACAGTCTCCAATTAGCCTGCCTACATGTCTTTGGACTGTGGGAGGAAACCAGTGTACCCGGAGGAAACCCATGTGGACACGATGAGAACATGCAAACTGCACACAGAAAGGGCCAGGCTGGGATTTGAACCCAGACACCACAACCAAAGAAGTTACAGTAAACTGGCATTTTGAAGGTGAAATTCTCTGTATAAGTTCTTATCTGGATGTTGAATGAGAAAAGATTCTTTATTGCAGAAGCACTTATTTAAACAGGTTGGGCATTTCTGACTTTGAGAATTTGGTGCATGTGTGTGTGTACATGTGCATGCATGCAAGTGTGTGTGTATGTGTGTGTGTATGTGCGTGCATGTCTGTGTGTGTGCATGAGTGCGATTGTGTGTGCGCTTGTTTGTGTGTATGTATATGCGTGTTTGTGTGTGTGTGGACGTGTTTGTGTGCATGTGCATGCATGCGTGTGTATTTGTATGTGTGCGTTTTTGTGTCTGTGTTTGCATGTGCACGTGCATGCTTCCAGAGTGTGGGTGTATGTGTGTGCGCGCGTGTAATGCACGTGCACGTTTGTGTGTGTGTGGGTGTGATTCTGTGTGCAGAGTGATGCAATGTTTCAGAATGAGAACCAGCTATCTTTTGTTCTGCTTTTATTGGGCCTCACAGACTGTTCACAGTCCTGAAAAGGATGTGGCAAAATCAGGCTGACACAGATGACGGCAGACACGCTGCATCGGCAGTCACGACATCGACCGCACCAACGAAGCAGGTTAAAAGAGATCTTGCACAGAAATAAGTGGCACCAGCCTATTCATCTTGCCTTCAAAGGAATGTTGGCATTGTGAGATCACAATCGTTGGCATGAAGAGCAACAACAAGCCTGCGCAACATGAAACCTCAGATCTATTTTTCCCCCTTTTCTATTTCCCGAATAAACCTGGTTGACAGCTTCCATTTAACCTTAAACCTGTTGGTGGAGAGAGAATGACCTTTGTGCAAGTGACAAAAACAGTGACAAGGTAACAAACAAAAAAATGACTACCTTTGAGTTCTGGACCCTAGACCTGCACAGAGTCCAGCTCGCGGGGCTGCGGTAGAAAATGAGGAAGAGGAGGGTGAAGCTCACCTGAGGTCCAGTCTCCGGGGGTGGTGAAGGTGCAACCGGCCGTACACTCAGTCTGCCCGTACGCCTCGTACACCTGGAGCCGAGGGGGAGAGGAGGATGCTGGGAAATGCAAACACACCTGAGCAGGGTGGTGGTGGTGGTGGTGGTGGTGGTGGTACAGGATGTGATGTCACAGGGCGGGGCCGGACTCACCTGACAGCCCAGGGCGGCCCTCAGGAACCCCAAAACGGTGGGAGAGGTCGGGGCGGCCCCTGTCACGATCATCCGCAACCTCCCGCCCAGGCTGGCCTGTCAACGGAACACAGTTTCAAACATACACCCAACACACATCCAAACCCTACAGCCCTACACCCAACACACATCCAAACCCTACAGCCCTACACCCAACACACATCCAAACCCTACAGCCCTACACCCAACACACATCCAAACCCTACAGCCCTACACCCAACACACATCCAAACCCTACAGCCCTACACCCAACACACATCCAAACCCTACAGCCCTACACCCAACACACATACAAACCCTACAGCCCTACACCCCACACACATCCAAATCCCACAGCAATACGCATAACCCACCCCAGCCCAAAACTCACCTTCCCGCCCCGCCCCGCCCCCCCTCCCCACACCAAACCTAGAGCACACCCCAAGCAGAACACACACCACACACCCCCTCCTACATGCCAGCACACACACATACATCAGTGCGCCCTCCCCCCCCCCTCCCCTCTGCCCCCAGGAGAGCCCGGCCCACCTGTATCTTGCTGAAGAAGATCCTGTCCCACAGGCTGTCGCTGCGGATGACCCCGCTCTGCACCTCCGCGCCTTTTCTCTTGGCCGCGAAGTTGAGCAGCCAGCGCTTGGCCGGGCTGTTGGCCTGGCTGAAGATCTGCGGGGCGGAGAGAGAAGGGTGAGGGGCCCCGTTCCCGCTCAGAATGGGGGACGGGGGGACGGGACGGGGGGGGAGGCGAGGGCTCCTTGCACCCACCTTGTCGTACATTCGGTTGAGCAAGCGGGGAACCACGGGGAAGATGGTGGGCCGCAGGGCCTTCATGTCCTCCGAAAGAAGTCGGATGTCTCCTTGGAAAAAACCAATCCTTCCGCCATGGCAGTAGACTACGGACTGGAAAGTGGAAAAAAAAAAACAAAAAAAAAACTAAACAACCAGGCAAAAGCTTGATTGAATTAAGTCTGTTTACTTAAAGTAGACTGCTGACAGTAGACAGAAGAGCTCCATAGTGCCCTTGCTTATCTGCTGAATTAAAATTCTGAACACTAGGTGGCACTGCAATTCAGTTGGCTCTACAATGCACCACTTCCTTTATTGTTGCTGTTTGTCTTGACAACAGCCATTGTTTTTGTTGGACAGCCTGCATATGCTTGCATGCTTTCTTCAGAGATATTTTATGTACAAAAGAACATGCAGAGGAATGTTTCCCTTCCCTGCAGACAAAGAATTCTTCAAGGCTGCCAAATGAAGACTAAATGTTGACCTGGCTTGTGTGCGTATGTGTGTGTTGTGAGTGTGTGTGTGGACGTGAGTGTGTGTTGTTGTAAGTGTGTGTGTACGTGAGAGTGTGTGTGTTGTTGTAAGTGTGTGTGTACGTGAGAGTGTGTGTGTTGTTGTGAGTGTGTGCGTACGTGAGAGTGTGTGTGTTGTTGTGAGTGCATGCACGGAGACATGGGTGTGGGGACGTGACTTCCGGGTCTGTCTGCTCACAGGGGTGAGATAGCGTAGCGCTGTGCACCCGAGCCGAACTGCATATTTAACCACAGGATGTGAACTGCCTGTGGGCGTCCCTGCGCTGGGGCGGGAGGACAAACTGCCAGAGTCACAGGGTCACAGTGTCACGCGGTCTCCCCAAAGCCAGCTCGCACTCGGTTAAAGTGACTGAGCTGCTGAACGCATTAAACGGCGAGGGCTCGGTTCTTTAGCCGCCGGGCAGTGTGTTCATACAAGGAAGCTGTTTTGAAAAAGCTAACATTATGTCTGTTGAAAAAGAAAAACAGGGCAAACGAGGTTCTCATCGTTGATGAGTGATGAATGATCTGGTAAAAAAAAAAAAAAGAACAAAAACAATCTACAGTTCAGTAGTAGTATATATCTATGACTGAGCTCATACAGGAGTGAAGAGCTCTCTTAGTGCCAGAACAGACAGACAGACACACACACACATGCATGCACACATTCATGCACGCGTGTGCACACAGACGCAGATACACACGCGCACGCACACATGCATGCACACATTCACACACGCACGTATGCACGCGCGTGCACACAGACGCAGATACACACGCGCACGCACACATGCATGCACACATTCACACACACACGTATGCACGCGCGTGCACACAGACGCAGATACACACGCACACGCGCAGGCACACGTGCACGCATATACACCACACGCACACACACACACACACACACACACACACATAGTGTGGCCCTCAGTCACACAGGCCCGTACCTCTATGAGTCTCTCAAACATGTGCGCGAGGGGCAGGAAGGAGATGAGCACATCGTCCTGGTTGGGAAAGATGACTTTCTGCAGCGGGGCGGGTGGGGGCGGGACCAGGCAGGGGGCGCAGCGCAGAGCAGACGCAGTCGCATACACAGACGCAGACGTGAGCATGGAGGAGAGAAAGAATACTGAGGCATACTGACAGACAAAACCATCTCAAAAAGACAGCATACAATACTGAGTAACACACTGAAAAGATTTTAAAATACAGCCTAAAATACTGAGCTGAACACCCCAAAAGACAGACAGAGAGAGAGAGAAGAGAGTGACGAGACAAAGCAGGAAAGCAGTGAGAAAAAAAATATGTGATTAACATGCTTGGGCAAAGACTTCCAACCCTAAACATACTGGGCATAGTTTCAGCAGATAAACATCAGTTGCTCAAACAGAGGGAAGAAACCGCAACTGTGGGTAGCAATAAACACGAGCACTATTGTAGTCTTAGCGAGCAATGCCTGTCTGCCATGGTATAATATAGGCATTAAGAAACAATGCCATAATATTACAGCATTACAGCTGTGTATCAATGTCTGGTGACATAGCTCAAGCGGTAAGAGCGCTTGTCGGGCAGTCGGAGGGTTGCCGGTTCAATCCCCCGCCCTGGGCATGTCGAAGTGTCCCTGAGCAAGACACCTAACCCCTAATTGCTCTGGTGAATGCGAGGCATCAATTGTAAAGCGCTTTGGATAAAAGCACTATATAAATGCAGTCCATTTACCATGTCTGTTCTTGTATTTCAGGGAGCCGTTCATTATACATCATTCCTGGTGTTTATGAGCCCCGCCACCCCCCCCTCCCCCAAAGTCGAGCAGAACCCCTAATTCTACCTACATCAGTCACTTTCAGGAACCCCGAGAAATCCGCCACCACGTTGCCATGGGTCAGCATCACGCCCTTAGGGTTCCCTGCAGCACAACAAAAAATGTAGTTCAATTCCTTAAAAAATGTAGTTCCTTAAAAAATGTAGTTCAATTCCTTAAAAAATGTAGGTCAAATGTAATTCAATTCTTAAAACTGCTTCCATTTCCAGTAACACCTCTTCATGTGGAGTCACAAATGTTAATACACTGATAAGCCTCATTTACACGCTCGCGAAAATTGAACATGGTGAAAATATTTGAATGAACTCTCAGTCCTGAACACAAACAACCTGAAGGAGACATATTTGTCCTATTTAACAAAGATATATGCAGTATATATATATATAAGATAAAATTTTGTGAGTATTTGCTGTGCACTTGACCCCCCATAAATTAGTACAGATGGGTCCAACAGTACAGTTAAGACCCACCCACGCTCTCCAGTAGTTAGGTATTAACTCCACAAAGACCAGAAACCTGAGAGACACAGACCAAGAGCCCATTCTCAAGGTTCACCAGCAGGGGGAGCTCGTTGTGATTATTACTGTACTACACTCACAACCACCTTTTCCAAATGTACCTTTCCAAATTACAGCCATATATTTAATTGACGTTGTTACATTTCACCAAATAGCCTGGCTTATTCACACAAAAACAAAAACAAAAATTATATATAAATTATATACAGGTACAAAGGTAGCAAGAGTTTAAAATGCAACCCGAGCGAGAAGCATTGCCATTCAGTGATTCGGTGCCCACAGGATATAAGGGGCGACATAGCTCAGGAGGTAAGAGCGGTTGTCTGGCAGTCGGAGGGTTGCCGGTTCGATCCCCCGCGAAGTGTCAAAGTGTCCCTGAGCAAGACACCTAACCCCTAATTGCTCCCAACGAGCTGATCGGTACCTTGCATGGCAGCCTTTTGCCGTTGGTGTGTGAGTGTGAGTGTGTGTGAATGAGAGGCATTTTGGATATATAAATATGTAGATAAAAGCGCTATATAAATGCAGTCCAGTCCATATAACGATTCTCACAGTCTTACGACAGAGAGGAACACACACCTGTGGTTCCACTGGTGAAACACACGATGGATAGATCATCCGGTTGAGGAGGCTGAAGGAACAAAGAGAAAACCAGAAGTTACAACAGGAAAACAACAATACTAAATTGGAGCAAGGCCAAGAGATCACTTGGCTGATGTCTGACATTTTTCTGAGGATATATTCATATTGCTTTTTCAGCCACTATGAACAAGACCAAAAAAAAAAAAAACTTGTGAAGGTCAGTAATGTCATTTTCTTAAATCATACCCGGCAAACATGGGATCTGTTTTTTCATGCGTGTTGGGGCAACATAGCTCAGGAGGTAAGACCGATTGTCTGGCAGTCGGAGGGTTGCTGGTTCAAACCCCGCCCTGGGCGTGTCGAAGTGTCCTTGAGCAAGACACCTGACCCCTAACTGCTCTGGCGAATGAGAGGCATCAATCGTAAAGCGCTTTGGATAAAAGCGCTATATAAATGCAGTCCATTTACCATGTTTTCAGAAAATAAACACGTGCAAGTATTGTGTGCAGTGGAAACATTAAGCTAGCCGGTACAAGGGCCATTTTCTTTATTCCAAAGTAAACACAGGAATCCACACATAAAGGGAGGAGGCAATTCCGTGAGAACACATTTCCCATCTGGAGGCAACCCAGCAGTCCGGCATTTCACTGAGGCCCTGTCCACACGTACAGGGATTCTTTTTGAAAACGCCCTTCAAGGTGGAGATTTTTCAAAACTCCGGTTTCTCTGTCTTTGTGTGGACAAGAGAAACGGAGCTTTATGAAAACCCTGACGTCGCGATGTCAAGTCGTGTATCAGTTACCATGGCAATTGGTGTATTGTGCATGCGGCAATCGTTCTAGCGTTCTCCTGTGGACGGAGATATTTTTTAAAACGCCGGTCATGTGGATAGGATTTTTTTTTTTTTTTTTTACGTAGGGGGGAAAAAACTACGTTTTCAGAAAAATCTGTATACGTGTGGACAGGTCCTAATATAATGCCATTAATTTTCCACTCCGTACACGCTGCCCAAATTCATACTTCATAATGGAACTGAGGCGGGAATGGCAGCTCATTACTCCCTGATGGACTACGTACAGTAGTCTGTGGCTTCTCTAAAGAAATACTCCACGCAAAATGAGTCACTGTGGATAGACTCTTTCCATACTATTGTAATACTGACTTCACATTCTATTACACTGATGCTACAGTATTAGAAGAAGTTGCATCTCAGGACTGAATTCAGAGTATCTTGGACGGGTTTGTTAAATTAACAAAGTTTGAAGTGTTGTCTCGAAGCCTGAAAATACGCCATAAATCCTTTTAAAAATCACAGAAGCCTGCAGTGAAATCATTTTTGGCTGGGTCGACTTACATTACGACTGGAGAACACTCATTTATTTTTCCACAGCATATAAGACTTCCTTCCGGTAGATAAATGGAACAGTGGTTATGTGTACAATGCAAACACTTCTCAGAGCAAATATGTAAACACACAGTGGCTCCGCTCAGTTTAGGGCTTTCCTGTCTCAGAGAAATAAACGCTCAGCAAATAAACATCAAATTGGACAAAGACTCCATTACCCATGAGTCCCTCTGATCAGAGTCAGCTGCTAGCAGGCAGAAACTGCTGGAAATCGATGGGCAACGCAATTCCAATTTTAAATGATTTTTTTACATTTTTTGAGAGACATGTTTTGAGAGAGGAGGGGTGAGTTGCGATGGCAGAAGGTTGTGTAAATGTTTGGGCTAATCAAAGCAGTTAAGAGAAGTGCCGGCAGTACAGCAACACCCATGACTTGCTTGCCCTCCAGTCCTTCAAGTTCTCTCTCTTGCTAGATGTCCCACTCAGGGACACTATAAGGGAGCCTCAACAAATATCAGAAGATATGATTTTATGGGGCGGTGGGGGGCCCAAAATCCCGGGTGGTGCCCCCCCAGTCCCACTGTGCAGTGGCCCCAGTCGTGCAGAAGGAAGACGTCTGAGAGTGTTAACTCACCAGGGGGCCTCTGTGGTGATCTCGGCCCAAAGCCTGGAGAAGAGAACGGCACAAACACACACGCACACACACACACATACACACATACACGAGCACAGACACACGCACACACACACACACGAGCACAGACACACGCACACACACACGAGCACAGACACACACACACACACACACACAAGCACAGACACACGCACACACACACACACACAAGCACAGACACACACACACACACACACGAGCACAGACACACACACGCACACATGCACAAACACACGCAAACACACACACGAGCACAGACACACACACACACACAAGCACAGACACACACACACACACACACACACACGCGCACATGCACAGACACACAGACACACCACACACAAACACACAGACACACACACACAGATACACACACAAACACACACACATCTAGCGTTAGGCTCGTGTTACTTCAGAACGGAGCACTATCCAGAACATATCATGAAGGATGAGAAGATTATCAACACAAGTCTTTTTTTTTACCAAACCACGTAAAACTCTCAGAAATATGGACAGCAAAACAGCACATTCCCAGAGCCACAAGACCACTGAGTTTTAGGGAAGAGTCAACGGTGGTAAGCATTTGGCCTCAAGCACGACCTTATCGAATCCATATCGATGAAAAATATTTACTTTTTTTTTTTTTTTTTTTAAGTATGCCAGTTTCTCGCAGTGTTGCTTTTGAAATTAACAGTTTAAGAAAAAACTTTTTCCACTTCCTCAAATCTGCGACCCTTTGTGAGTTTTCACACACTCCTTTTTGGAAAAACTTTATTCTAGGGATTCAGGGCATGGTTAGTCAAAAAGTTAAACATTTAATAAATATGAATATGAATCTACTTTTTTGAGTAAATAATAATAATAATACTAATAATAATAATATAAAATGATTTGTTACTCAGTAACAGAAATTCTGGGCCCTGTGCATATGCAGTCCCTGTGGGCCCCCATAAAATTGTAGACCAAAGAAAACTTTTTAGCCAGGCCATCTCAGCTCCCCCACCCCAGGATTTTCCGCGGTAGTCGTGGGGCCCAACGTGAGATGGCCCAAAATCCCCGGTGGCACCCCTGATCCCAGCGCTGTTAAAAAGGGGTGCACATCCTCACCTCCACGTCCTGAAGGGCCTGAACCTGCACCCCGCACTCCTCGCCCCGCTCCAGGAGGAGGGGGTCGAAGGGGTCCATGAGGATCACCCGCTTCAGGCCGGGGGTGTTCTTCCGCTCCACGTTTTCCAGGAGCACCTGGGCCTTCTCCGGCTTGTCGCAGATCACCGTGGAGATTTCGGCTGTTGGGGGGTGGGCAACAGAGCTGAATATTACCCACAACACCCACAAACGCTCAGCACAATTCCGTTACGTTCCATTACAATCGTTTGGCAGACGCTCACATCCATTTTCAGCCCTCAGGAATACAAAAATGCGGCATCTCCAAGAAGCCGCAGAGGCCCATTCATAATCACTAAGGGCCTGATTTATTAAGACCTCCAGCATGTGCAAAACCTTTTAGCATACGCAAAACCAATAACACGACCGCTGATTGGTGCAAAACAAATACCACGGTCAATCATTGGTCACAGCTATGGAAAATTTAGACTCTCCGATTAATGTAACCTGCTTGACTTTGGATTGTGGGAGGAAACTGGAGTACCTGGAGCAAACCCACATGAACACAGGGAGAACGTGCAAACACCACACAGAAAGGGTCTGGTCAGGATTCAAACCTGTATGCCGTGAGGTGGCAGTGCTACCCAGTGTACCACCGAGCCGCCCCACACAAACATCAGATAAACAAATCTAAAGGTCCAGGTGGCGTAATCCTGTCACTTACCGACATTGATGATGTAGCGAATAGCGTCTGGTCCAAGGGTGTCATAAAGTGGCACCACTACCATGGAATAGGTGTAACAGGCCAACTCAGAGATGATCCACTGCAGTCATAACAAAGCAAAGGTCATAGGCAATCAATGCATTTTTCCAAAGCCAGGGAACAGGAAAAAAAAAAAACTTGATCTTGAGTGACCAAGTTATTATCTTCCTGTATACGTTCAATCTGGCAGTTCATGTGGTGCGTTGTGGGTACATGAGTTTTATGGCTCACCTCTGGCCGGTTTTGTGCAAAGACTCCAATGAACTGATCCGAGCATGGCCTGCAGCCCTGATACAGTAGCCCTGACCCGAGGTGCTCGGCCCGGGTTGTGACCTGGAAGTTAAACAGGGGAAACAGCTGAGTATTTATAGGCAACAGGAAACGGCAAAAACATGGGCAACGATCTGAGCAGGAACCGCATCACAAACAGGAAATAAAATCAGCACGTTTTCCTGCTAATCCACGAACTGTTCTCTCAAATGACACATACTCACAGGTCCTCTTTCTGCTGGAAAACGCTAGCTTGTGCAATTGTGATACATATTACTAATATGCTGTTGAATATATCTTTAAAATTCATTCCTATTATATATTTTTATGATTTTAATGGTATGTGTTGCAAGAACGTTGTTAAGAACGTATTAGACTAAATTCGATTAACAGAATGATATGCAAGGAGCCATATATCTGTTCTTACAGATTAGATATTAGCCGAGGTGGAAAGTCCAGGGGTCAGAAAGTAAAAGTCCTGCCATTTGTTTCTTCCATCCAAGAACTCAGCCAGCTCATTTCACTAATTAGTTCTGCCTCCTGGCTGAAGAATTGTGCTGACTAGCAAAACCCGGTGATTAGAACAAAAGACTGGAGAGGACTTTTGAACCTGGATTTTCCACCTCTGGATTTTAGACTCTGTTGACGTGCTTATTTAATATTTTTCCAGAGATGTTCGGCGCTCTCACCTCTTTGTAGGACAGCCACTTATATGGCTGATTGGGTTTTCGAGACCCTAAGCAGGGTCCGTCACCTGGTCAGGCAGCACAGGAAGCCAGCGGAGATCAAAAAGAAAAATCCCAGACTTGAACAGTGCAAGTGTAAGATTATAATCTCTTCAGTGCTTCAGCCACACACACAAACACACACACACACACACACACACACACGCACAAACACACACACATGCACAAACACACTTGGACACATACACACAAATGCACAGAAACACACACACACACACACACACACATGCACAAACACACACACACACACACACACACACATGCACAAACACACACACACACACACACACATGCACAAACACACACACACACACACACACATGCACAAACACACTTGGACACATACACACAAATGCACAGAAACACACACACACATGCACAAACACACTTGGACACATACACACAAAGGCACAGAAACATACACACAAACACACACACACACATGCACAAACACACTTGGACACATACATACAAATGCGCACACAAGCGGACACTTACACACAAGCGTACACAAACACACACACACACACGTACGAGGACACACACACACACACACAGTTTCATGCATCGGTTGTGATGGATCACATCTACCCAGAATCCCCTGCGGGGGACGCATACCGGCTATGTGAAGGCCCCTCTGGAACACCTCGTACATGGTCTTGGCGTCCTCGTGGTAGTGCGTGAGCAGTTTGGAGCTGTCCCCCAGCATGGACCTGCGTGCCCCGTCCTCCTGCTGCGGCACAGATCCCCAAAAAGGAGAACGGGTCAGCCCTGAGCCCCACAGAGCAGCACCCCTGACCCGCGCATGTCCCCACAAGCCCATGGCCCAGATCACAGCGATACGGCCACAGCTACTACCAAAGAAACTCCAGGAACCCCCAGAATGCACACGTAAATGTAAAACTGCAAATGCAAAATACACACAAAGCATTCAAATGCAACCCGTGCACTGAGCAGATAAATAATCGGATGAATACAATGAGGCAGTATCCACTGTCTAATCTCATCTACAATCTCATCTACAGAATGAGGTACAATGTATCTGGTTCAAGAAATGTTATCAATAGCTTGTTACTGACAGCAGTATATGCAAATATGGATTCACTATGTATCCATATGGATTGCGATAACAATTGGCACCATCTAACTCAGTGTCAGAGCATATGATCTTATTCTTATCTGTTTTATATTCGGCAAAACATTGCATTTACAAGTTTCCACCGGGAGAGTCACAGTACATACATTTTACAAGATGAAAGGCTATACTGAGGGAAACGGTTTGAACGCTTCAAATTTATTTAATTTAAAGAGGCCATATTGGCACTCAGCTCTGTTATTGCTCAGTGAAAAAATCTAATAAACAAAAGAACAAAAAAAAAAAAAAACGAAAACAAGTTAAGCTTTTGAAGGAGCTCTCGATGTGTGCCTTTCGTTATCTTCAGCGTCCCGTGGGGGCTTGATGAGGCTCAAACAGACTCAAGTGATGAGGTGCACCAGATTGAGCCTAAGTCAGAACACACGGCCTGGCTAGGCCGCTACGTCAGAAACTGTAAAGTTAAGAAAAGTAAATTCACAGTAAAGTAACGTAAAGAGAATTATGGTAAATTCACGGTAAATTAATGTAAAGTAAATTACAGTAAAATAAAAGTTAAGTAAAGTCAAATAAAGTAAAGTAAATTCACAACAGATTGAGCCTAAGAAAGAACACATGGCCTGACTGGGTGACAAATAAAGATATAAATACAAAGGCATAAATATAAAGATATCTGGTGTCCGTTGGTTCCCAGGAAAGGAAAGCATGCAAAGAGGGGGATTATGGGTATTTGCGGGAGTGTGGCGGGGGCGGGGGTGTCACCTCTATTTCTTGCGACTGGTGCCGGAGGTCGCAGGGAGGCTTGATGGCACGGGGGCGGGTGGCCAGCCAGTAGGCCAGGATGGCGGTCAGGGCGCCGATGCCCACCAGGGCAGAGGTGGGCAGGGAGCGGAAGAACTGGCTGAACTCGTCCAGCTCGGGCAGCCGCAGGGTCCGCAACAGCTCCTGGGCCTGCATCCTCTCCATCAGCGTGGAACTCAGCTCTGCGTGGGGGGGGGGGGGGGGGGGGGCGGATGGGTGGACGAGGTGGGGAGGAAGGAAGGGAGGGATACGAGGGGGAAGGAGGGCGTGGCAGAGGGAGGGAGGGAGGGAGGGGAAACACGAGGGCAGGAAGGGGGGGTGGAGGGAGGAATATGAGGGCAGGAAGGGGGGGGTGGAGGGAGGGAAACGAGGGAGAAGGGGGGTGGCAGAGGGAGGGAGGGAGGAGGAGGGAGGGAGGGCGGGGAGACACGAGGGCAGGAAGGGGGGTGGAGGGAGGGATATGAGGGCAGGAAGGGGGGTGGAGGGAGGAAACGAGGGAGAAGGGGGTGGCAGAGGGAGGGAGGGGAGGAGGGAGGGAGGGCGGGGAGACACGAGGGCAGGAAGGGGGGGTGGAGGGAGGGATATGAGGGCAGGAAGGGGGGTGGAGGGAGGGAAACGAGGGAGAAGGGGGGTGGCAGAGGGAGGGAGGGAGGGAGGGCGGGGAGGGAGGGAGGGCGGGGAGACACGAGGGCAGGAAGGGGGGGGGTGGAGGGAGGGATATGAGGGCAGGAAGGGGGGGGTGGAGGGAGGGAAACGAGGGAGAAGGGGGGTGGCAGAGGGAGGGAAGGAGAGGAGACACGCAGACACGCACTGTTAACTGAACCGCACGCCCACACACACACACACACACACACACACACACCAACAAAAACCCACCAATCAGCTTTCACACTCCTCAGGACGAGCCGGAGACACAGCTGTCGGCATCGCACACATACCCAGTGAGCAAGAGGCGGGATCTAGACGTCTAGAGGGGTGGAAATCTTGGACTGAGAGACGTTAGCCTGGACACGTCCTAGCTGGCAAGAAAACTTACTGTCTGCAGTCAAATGTAGCCCGGGTTTTCCACCACAATGTCTAGACGGCATTTCACCACAAAAATGTTCACTGGGTGCAAGCTTCTGTGTGAAGGTGTTTCCCCTGGGAGAGCCCACAGCCAGCGTGAGATGCCAGTGTAAAATTGCAAATATGTGATTAGAATGTTCTTAACTGAACATTCTAATGCTGATGAAACAGTCACTGCTGGTAACTGAGAAAATGGAGTTCTAGAACACACACTACTCAAAACTTTAGGCCTAAAAAGGGTTACAGTATATAGGCAAATCACAATCCTGGGTAGTCAGGGCAATGGTTAGATTAGGAAGCATGACTCGGGGGTTGCTGGTTTAGGTCCCAGGAGTGCAACTGTCCCAATTTAACCTGCTGATCTGCTGCAGTAAATATTGAGCGGTACAAATGGACAATACAAAACAAGTAAGCCACAGTCTGTAATTCCTAATGACACCATCTAGTAGGAAAAAAATAATAAAACTATTGGACGGAATTCAGGCTATCGACCAAGGGCCAGGTCGGGCATTCCACCCACATTCGCAATCCCAGAGTGCAGTCATTTTTGAGCATAAAAATCCATCATCATTAAAAATTAAATCGAGTCATATGTATGAGAAACCAAAGGAGAGAGAAAAAAAACATTTTAGTGATTAAGTTACGGAATGACCAATAGTGCAGAAAACATAATGTCTCATTTAAAAAAATAAAAAAAAACAATTTCTGAGTCATTTCTCCTCCTTCTCTCTTGCAGCTCTGCTGCAGGTAAGAGAACGTGACTCAGAAAGCATTTCAGTTAGAGATTTTCAGTTAGAGGTTTGAGATTAGACCCTTTTTCTTTCCCCCAGCATCGATTTGAGATGCCGTGGGTGCGCTGCTTTCCGAAATATGCGCAGCCAAACCGGCCTTTGCGGCACAGCAGCCGTCGAGGTCACCTGACTGACACCCCCTCCCCCCCCTCCCCCCAAGCCCGCTCATCCTCTGGCCTAACGACGCGCGGCTAACGATAAGTAGCGCGCCTCAGTCACCGTGAGCATTTCTGCTCTGTTGTTTTAAGTCAGAAGGCTCTTCAGCTCAGAAATACATGAGTCACAAGGACTGAGCGAGAGCAACGGGGAGCTGACTCAGCGAATGCACATCCATTAGGCTGCCGGTCTACCAATGCAAGCAATGGCGCACCGACCGCCAGCCAAATCAACGTCCCGCCATCTACGAGAACAATGTACATATCTGTTACACCCGACGTTGCGCTCGCAGCAGATTTCCGTCCTCGTTTTGCATGATAACCAAAACACCTGTCTGTCAGCCTTTGGTTTTGATTTGCCGTGCCATTATGAGTATGCAAAAAAAAGGGTGTGGCTGAAGACAGAACGCCTATATTAATTTGCACATACGCAAGCAGAGAATCAAAACTTCCTTTTAACCAACTGAAATCTCCATGAAAGGCCAGCACGCCAGATGGAAGTACTCCAGGGGTCTTTTTGTCTTTTTTTTTTACTGTTCAGTAAAATCAATACCAGTGATTACGTGCGCGCAAAACACAGTGTAACGTCAAAATATACTGTCGGCACACACACACTTCTACCTGAGAAGTTCTACAGCAAAACAAAAAAAAGATGTGATCTAAAAAAAGCAACAACAACAACAAAAAAAAGAAACTAAGAGCGAATAAAAATCGAATTTTTTCTTATATTTGTACTGGAAGTTGAGGCCTGCACGTATACTTGCTGTGTCAGGAGCCATTTTGACTGGTGAAACGCCAGGGATTTCTTTGAGAGTGGGGGAGCCGCCCTTCAGCGTGCACGGGGTAAAAATAGTCTCCTGTCATTACCCGCCGCTAAGCCTGAGGGGAGGGAAGCGGGCTTCATGTGCAACGGCTGTTTCTTACAACACTCGCCCAATGACATCCTGTTTAAAAGCGAACTGGGGAAAAGCCAGCGGTTCCACCGCGTGGAAAAGGAAGCGTTTTTATCAGCATTGCTTGGCTATAAAACGCTGCTCGTTGTCAGCTGCACAATTGCGGGAGGGTTGTTTTGATATCCTAAGAGAACTGTCCAAGCCTACGTCGCATTTCAGTTTTACATTTCATTTTTTATTTTGAATGCAAATAAAGCGCCATGAAGAGGTGTTTTCCCCCTTTCCTCTATTATGGCATATTTGTCATACTGGACACTTTCAGATTTTTAGGCAAAAAGTAATATTTAGCAAAGGAAAACCGAGTAAACAGCAAAACACATTTAAAAAAAAAATTATTATACAATTTATTTAATGAAAAAAGTTAAAAGATGTCTAGAGGGGTGGAAATCTAAGTTGAGAGATGTTTTGACATAAACAGTCTTAGCTGGCTTAGCCCCAGCAGAGCTCACACTTCATCCAGATACAGCTTCGGCTGGAAAACTTTCACTTTTCAAACAAACGCGGCCAAGTTTTCAGCTGAACACCTAGACAACGTTTTACCGACTTTTCGCCACGGAGATGTTCACTGGGCGACCGCAGCACTAGCCTTTAAAAAGGAAATTCTCAGCAATGGTATTGCAAATGGTAAAACGGTATGGTAAAAATGCAGTAAAAAAAAAAAAAAAAAACAAAAGTAAAAATATTAGTAGAAAATTCACTGGAACACTGTAATCGTTCTCTTTACGAAGAATTGCAAATAAGGATTCCACATAGGTGTAAGAGTATAGTAACATAACATAACACGAGGAGAACAGGCCATTCAGCCCACCAATAGTCACCATTTCCTACCACTAAACTGTACCCAGTGCTGAGTTTACCTAAAAGCTGGATCGTACCCAACGCTGTATCGAGCCGGGGCCTTGAACCACCCCCGGCGTTTCTGCCTCCACGACGCTACCTCCACTAGTGAGAGTTCCGCCTGGGAAACGTTAGGAAAGCGGACCAGGAACTCACCTGAGCCGTGTTCACAACCCAGTCCATCCGAAACACACAAAGACCCTCTGTGTACGCTATTGGTTGCGTTCATGCATAATTTATCCTAATGACACCGAGAAGGCCGGCTTTGCATATGCAGGGTATCGATTTTCACAGCAGGTGAAGCTGGAGGGGGCTTCTCGATTCTCTCTCGCCGACGCTGAACAGGAGCACCTTCTAAAAGCCTCACGTTTTTTTTTTTTTTTTTTTTTGCAGAGATGCTTCTTCTGCACTTTTTTTGTCGACGGCCATTGATCACAAGGCAGCCTCCGGACCTGAGTCTTCCCTCCGCCTTTCTCCAGATCTACGGGCCACTCATGGGTGGCATGATTTAAAAACAAAAAAACAAATAAAAGGTGACAGGTGTGCGGTAAGATCAAAAGAACTACACAAATACAAAGCTCGGGAAAGTGGAGCGGGTCTAAGTACAAAACCAATGAGGCAGTTACCAGCACTCTGAAGGGAAAAGGAATGATCATATTTCACACGTAAGGCCTGGTCTGGCATTTTTTTTGGTTTTCTCTCCTTCAAACTGTCAGGGGGTTCCTTGCTGGGGGGCTGGAAGGGTGAAGGGCACAGAACCGCATTCTGTGCTGGGGGGGCGGGGGGGGGGGGGGTGGGTCTCAGACACAGGACCTGAAGTCCTCTCGCTCGCATGTGTCCTGTTTTCACTGACCAAAAAAATGTAATGTAAGCAAAGGCTCCAGTTTCCCTCCCTGCAGCTTCACACTCACCATTATACTTAAAATTTAATTAAAAAAAAAAAAGTATTTGTATAGTGCATTTTACAATCATTTGTCACATATTCTTTATAGTGGCCCAAACCCCTGCCAACCCTGCCCCAGGAGGCCCACAATCTCAATTATCCACCCCCCTCCCCACCCACAATCTCAATTACACCACCACCCCCGCCCACCCCGTTCTGGTTCACAGTCACAATCGGATGCCCCCCCCCCACCCCACCCATTCTTACAAGTCAAACTCCACCTGTGTTCCCTGTGGTAGCTACAGTAAGCAGGCCCTGGATGCTAAGGCACATTTAGCTCACAGTGAATGGAAGGGACTCCTTGCCTATGACCACAGGGGCTTAAGCTCTCAGTGGAAAAGGCCCTCCCTCCCTCCCTTCCTCCCTCCCCCCCTCCCCCAAACCCTCCCCCCCCTACCCTTCCCCCCGCCCCTGCCCGCCCCAACCCCCTCCCCCCACCCCCCCCCCCCCCCCCCCCCCCCCCCCCCCCACCTCCCCATCTGCAAAGTGTCACTTGTAATTAGGCTTCGCTTCTATGGGATTAGCACAGAAACCTGGTGCTCAAAAGTAACCTCTCTCTGTCTTGGTCATTTAAAGTCGACGCGCTTCTGTTTCAGTCACATTGGCCAGAGATTACTCATTTCCTTTTATTTATTCACTGCTCTACACAGCGGGAACATCATTTGTGAACAGGCACAGGAGTATTTGAATACAGTAATTTACATACTGCACTTCCTGCCCGTCCCCCCACCCCCCACATCCTGTGCGTGTGTGTTATTCTGCAGTTAATGCACCTCATCAACGGAGTTCGAATGTAATTTCTGTAATCCTTTGAAAAGTAGGGTTTTTTTGGGAACGTTTTTCTTCAAAATTCTATAACTCGTTGCTTTCAGTTATCAGCACCGATTGTTTACATCAGCATTAGAATGTTCGGTTAAGAACGTTGTTATCGCATAATTGTGATCTCACACCTTAAAGGGTTAGGCAAATAACACCACACTGTTAGGCAGGCGCATTGCTGTGCAAAAATATATAATACGCTGAACCAAATCCACAGTGTATTTCTCAGCAGTGGTTCATAGGTTCACTGATAAACCAGTACAGCACGCCAGTGTCTCTCTCGCGCACACAGCGAAGAGGTCGGTTCTGTGTGAAAAGGCCGCGCAGTCACATCCGCAGGACCTGGCGACTCTCGGATTCGCCATCACTCGCGATGTCTTACCGCAGCCGGCAGATTGTGATGACGCACAGAGAAACGGCTCTGCCTCTGCTGGTTTGGTCTCAGGCAGCTTCCGTATCACACCACCCTCACCAGACGACCCCCCCTCCCCCACTCCTTCCTGGAGCACATGAGAAGTACACCTCCGGCTATCTCAGCCAGAAGAGGTGAGCTCGGTTTACAGACTCAGACACTGAGACACAGATATGCTCATACACTACATGCGCATGCACACACCCACACACATATACAAATGACATTTGATCACTTCAGAATATACAGAAACAGAAATACACTTACGCAATTAAATGCCCGTACATGTACAAATGCATACACACATAAATATATAGCCTATCTATCTATCTATCTATCTATCCATTTATCTATCTATATGCACTGGCAGATGACAAGCACTTGTCCGCCAAACACATAGTAACACACATTCACGCACACGCACACGCACACACACGACAAACAGACCACAGAGAAAGCATATTACTAACGGAAGGATTTTAATAACGTGAGAAAATTTCAGTTCCCTCTCAACTCCGTGTGGTCTGACAGGGAGGGAAGTGTCGCCTGTCTGCTCTGTATTTTCACTTAATTCGGCCATGTTTTCACAGATAAAGAAACGCGCTCAATTGGGTTAACAACTGCTGCCTAAAAGCTTTTGCATACTCAAATATACTCTAGTGCCACACCGCTTTCCCTCATAATTAATCGGTTGGTGACTGGAGCGGTTTAAAAATTGAAAGCCTCTCTCTGGTCTAATTTGACTGTGCATTTCATCCGTGCAGTCAACGAAATTAATGCACCTGCATAAACTGCAGGATTTCCCCTCTTGTTCGGCTTTATTTTTTTATTTATCTATTTTTTTCATTTGCCCGAATATTTACTGAAGGTGACCATAGTGATAGCATTTATATCCCGTGCACTAGATGTCATGGTTCCCCATTGGCGCCGGCCTTAAATGACTCCATTGTTCCAGATCAATCGCTAGCGGAAAACACCAGGTTATGGGTAATCTAATCTGTGTAAAAACTTTCACCTGAACCAACAATTTGTCCCAATATGTCTGCTATATAAGACCAGTCTTTTCAGTGATCACTCAAGTCATGCCGAGGCACCGTGTAGGGAACAGCGAAATCGCTTCTTGACGTTTTCTATGACTACCGTTGCTAAGATGCGGTTCACGAGCCCAGGCTCATCTCCTCTCCGTATCCGGTAAGTAACCACGTCATATCCTGGTGCATATTCCAATCTATTATGCTTAAATTCAAGAATCGTCGGGGGTACCCCTTGAGTAATGGCAGACAAGTGGAATGCAATTAAGACATAGCAGCAACAAAACACTGGAGTAAAGGAGACCTACCCTTCATACATCTTTGTGATGTTGTCACTGGTGGAGGGTGTGTTCAAACATCTTAATTATTAAAAGGAAAAAAAGAATAGGTTTACCTCTGTGCCTGGGACAACGACTGAAAGGATAAATTATAGATGCTGCTCCGTGACTAGTGTAAGTGTACAATGACATGGAATAAAGACGTGCTCATATAAAGAAAGGGGGGAACATCAATTAAATCTTGGGATTGCTTCTGCCGCACAACTACCTGGTATGACATAATGGTTTACCCAAACCTCCCAAAGACCTGTTTAATGGTGCCTTTTAAAGAATGAGCGTTCAGAGATAAGATTTCCTCGTGGCACAGCATCTGAAAAAGTACATGAGCGAATGAAGCAGAATTGAATCCCCAAATCGCCTACGCCTGCCTCAGCGTTTCAGTACCCCACTACCCTGGACAGCGCCTTCCAATCAGGCAAGGCCACTCCAGCGCGTGAGGCGATACGTCACACCACCAATAGGTCATGGATAGCTGGAAACACTGCGCTCGATAACTTCCCTTTTCGACCACATAAGCCATTTACGTTGTATTTGCGGAGTGTGCCGACGGTTGATTATGTAGCTACGTTATTCTAACAGTGAGAGACAAACAGCTCCTTTAAACACTGAAAGATATTACATTGAGGCAACGGTTTAAATTAAATAAGGTTTACATATGTGCCGTACTGGATAAAAATGGAAATTCTACATGAATAATGAAGATGACGTGTACAGTAATGTCTGCCCGGTTTACGCAGGGCTACAGTGTGACAAGGGCCCGGCTCACGAGCCTGCAGCATCACTCCAGTGCAAATTTTGAATTCACTAAGACGTTTTTGCCCAGCCCCGGAAAGCTAACGCAGTTAAATAAAAACATACGACTTCTGTTTTCAAGAAAGAAAGAAAGCTTCATTAAAACACATGGGTATTATGTATATATTTACTCACATTTGGAGGGATGTGCAACTCAACACCGTGCAAGGTGTCCATAATAGCGCATTCGGTATCAAACAAATAATTTGTCATTAGCCTATATCTTTGCAAGTTTTTTCGCTTAGATATGCAACATAATGCCGCGGGTCAATCGTGGTGTGTCAAAGTAAAATATAAAACTGACGGGCGTCAGTGATTTTTGTTAAAGCTGAATGACAAAATACCGCTAGCCTATTTCCTGCATGGAATCATTAAATAAATGACAACCTTGGAGGAAAGCAATATTCTTAGGTCTACATAAATTCCAAAGCATCACTAAGCTAGTTTAATTACGACACAGGTAATTTAAGTCCAAAAAACGCGTCTCTTCCGAACAGTTACATTTCAGCAGTCTATGATTTAAAATCCGTAATATATGTCCAAGTCTGTTAGTAGCAACTGATACCCGTAAATGGCTATCAAGAACATGAACACAAACCCGCAGAAATGATAATCGACTTACCTAATATAATCCAGATAGACCCAGAAACGAGGACGAACGCAAGCATGTCTTTCTCATCGAGTCTGCTGTCGCAGCACACAAACCGGCGTAGTAAGAGAATAAAACTGCAGCATCGACTGCAGCAACTCTCGGACAATCTGGGAGCTTAGGTGAGAATCACTGAGTAATACGGTAGCGAGCTAGGCTAGTCGATTCGGTTTGGCAACGTCCAGCCGGTAACATGTGCGCGTCTCTCTTGCGCTTTCCAAATGTGGATAGCCTGCGATGCCCAGCACAGCTAATCATAGGGTTTACGTATGTGTATTCTGTTACCTCTGAAATTTCGCGCAGTGGAACCAAAATAATGGAGGACTCTCGCATGTGCGGCGAATGCGCCTTACGACAAGGTGACACAGCGTTAACACGTTCAAATCAGGTTTTCGGGATGGGACCTTGTACGAAATTGTCATCGTGGGCTATTAAAGCACGTAATAATTTCGCACAGCATTTCAAACCGATTATATAGATGGCAATATTGAGACCCGCTTCCACCCTTTTCAATCCCCTGCGGAATTTCCTCAGGGCTAAAATATTTCATTTATTCCATTTCAATGTGTTCTTTTTTTTTGAAAGGGGGGGGGCTTTATAGGGGTTTGAGAATATGGGCAAAACATTAGCGCTGTATAGTGTTGCATTTACTGCGAAGGGTTATTTTATATTAAGCATTTGGAGACAGGGCGCGCTTTAGAGTAAGTATGGAATTATATACATTATATATATATATTGCTAGCCCCGGTCATGCTAATTCAGAATTCTTTGAAAAAAAAGAGGAAGGTAGCGGGGTCCGGCACGTGATGCGTGTCACGTGATGCATGTCAGAATGCTGCCGGGTAGCCTGTCTACTTAACCTTGAAAAATGTCCACCTTCAACACCTAAAAGGATATTTCTGCAGCCATGGCAAGTTAATTTCAAGATTCCACTCTAGACAACTATGGTAAAAATCTATCCATCTGCAGTCATAGAACAGAGCAATGTGACTATATCAGGAAATCACTTATTGGTTTTTAATATGGGTAAAATGGCACTAAACAAATAGTCTTTTATTAATTCCTTAAGGGTGAGTGGTTTGAATATAACCATGAACACTTGAAATACAACCCTGTACTAATTCAGACGGTACAGTGGTACATCCAAAGTTTTTTTCACCGCTTAAATGTTTTTGTTTGTCCACTTGACTTATTGGGTTTTTTTTTTTGTATTAATAAAAATAATAATAATTTGCCACCCAACGCAGGACTGCGTATGTTCAATTCCACCCCGATTTGAAATGTCTAATTGTCACGATTAACGGCATCCATGTAGCAACCTAAGGTAGCAACGCCACTGCGCGACATCCTTATTGTACTTCCTCTTTGCGCCTTATTTTGACACAGTTACGCCCTTATCAAGTGGGTCATCAGTCTGAAACTATGGAAGGCCATTAGATATGAAACCCCTATCTGTCACACGCGGTCACGAGCACAGGCTCTTCACAGACTCATACCAAAGGCGGTTGGTGCCTCGGGCTAACGAGCTATTGCGCGAGGTTGCGCTTGCCAATACAGTACGGTCTCACTGCCGTTGTCAAGAACAAACTGATGGAACTGGATGCCGCGCCTCTGACACCTGCACAGCGCGCAGATTAACGGATAAGAGTTTTGTCTGAGTCTATATTATGGACCATGTTTCTAAAAACCCACTTGCATTTCCCTTCAGAAGGCAGACCTGTCCTGCTTTTCCATTTGTGTCTACATCACCTGCAAAACCCAAGGATAAGGATACGGACATCCTGTCGCGATCCTGTGTGCTGATTGGACAGGCAGAGACGCTTGGGAGAAGGGGGCGGGGCTCCAAACGCTCGTTGAGGTCAGGGTTTTTAAAGACAGGGGGCGGAGCACGGGGCCTTTTCACCGAGACACGGCTTTGACGTGATTCAATGTCACCAGGCTATGGAGACAGATGGCTGAGGGCAGATTTAGCGCATACGCCCAAGCTGCTTCACCCAGGAGCTCCAAGCTTCTTTCTTTTGCTCGCAGGGGTAATAAATACTGTCAAGCACATTCGTCTTCTGAGAGAGATTTACACCCATACGACCACTTTCTCATTCAGTCTCTCCTTCGAAAGTCTTCCCTTCCATGGGATGGAACTCTTTCGATGAATTTAAATTCCACAAAACAAGACCAGGTCAAAACCTAGTGTATGGCTGGACCGAACCGGCCGACCAATGGCGTAACTTCATCAGTCAGTCACTCAGTCACAGACTTGTGTGGTGTAACTTCATCACTCACGCAGTCACTCAGTCACAGACATTCGCATTTATAGGGCTGGCCCCGCTGTTGCAATCCAGCCAAAAATGAAATTGGTCTTGCACTTCCAGTACAGCTACACTCTCACAAAGAATGTGCTACTTACTACCCAGCACACTTTTTGCGTTACTATTTTTGAGTTACTTTCAACACTTTTTTTGGGTCAAAGTCACTACTTTTGTGTTACCAATATACAATTTGTGTGTTACAAAGGGACTTTTTTTTAACACAGACTGTGTTCAAAGTAACACAAAAAATGTTGTCCCTAAGTAGATGTGTTAACAAATGATGCGTGTTGTTTTTAACACATCGGTTTTGAGAGTGCAATATCAAACAATCAAACATTGCTTTATTTTGATAAATATAAATATTTTATAGGGCAACATAATCATTTATGTGCTATATGTGAACATTCATAATAACGTGTTATACTTGCATGTAGCATGTTTGAATTTCCACTGAAATTCAACAATGACAGAATATGCACATTACACTTATTTGTATATATGTGCTGTTTTTAAGCATAATCTTTTTTTGGTTTGTTTTATGAGCATGGTACCAAATTTGCCCTTGAAAGAATCTGCCCTGCCCTTCTAATTAGGCCTATCAATAAACATACTTAAAAAGTTGAAACAGAAGGAATTGTATTGATTGGAACAGGCCATTCACTCCAACTTTGTTCATAACTGATTCATAAGTGATGTGTGTGTCACTACTAAATCTTACTTCCTTTTTGTTATAATACTTACATTACGATTTTGTGAAATTTTATTTTAAGTAAGCCCTACTAGACTCAAAACAAACGTTCCCTCTTCTTGCTTTAACAGACTTTATCTTGAACTAGCTTCTGTGGTTCCCTAATAAGTCAATTTTAATTAAAAATATATATATAGATAAAGTCCCTAAATGTCAGTTGAGAAAACAGGTTATCTGAGAAAATACATTATATGACATAGTAAGTAGCCATGTGCACATTGTCCTGACAATTACTTATGCTGCCAGGAAAATCTCAGTGTTATATATTTAAACTAATGTTGACACTCATAACCCCTTATAAAAGGGGTTATGAGTGTCAACATTTGTCCCAAATAAGGAATAACAATATGTAAACCTAGTGTTCATCTGTTTTTATTTTTGCAACTTAAACACTTTATTTACTTCACACAGTAAAAATGTCCTGTGTTAATTCAACTCCTGCCGAGTACATGTGGTCCAATAGGGACCGTGCGCACGCTGCAAGAGCTGAACATTTTACTGTGTGAAAGTGGGGAGAGGGATAGGGAAAGTTATACGTCAGTTACGTTACGTCACGTCACCGGAGCCAGGGGGCAGTAATGGAGGCCGTTCCAAGAATAAACATTACACTAACAATAGGCATGGTGTCTTTGTGAGTTATTAATGCATAGACCAGCTGGTCCGAATTTTAAGCGGTGGACTCTCATCGACCCTTCATGAACAAAAACGCAACATTTATAGGCCTTGTTTACACCGGGCATTGACATGCGTCCGGGCGTGATCGGATTTCATTCTGATATCGGGCAAGGGCACCTAAAAATACAAGTGTAAAGGCAACCCAAAAAAGCACGGGAGATCTGATCTCCCAAACGGTTAGGGACTTACTTGGCCTCAATGATAAACAAGCGTAAAGGCAATTGCGCCGCCAATTCAAATATTGCGTGTGCGGAAATGGAACTCAACGCCCGGAACGGATTAAGTGTCAAGTAGCAGATAACCAGTATAGCGTCCGTAATCGTATGCATTAAAAAAAAACTAGCCCTGTGCGGTAGCTCCCGATAATTTTAATAGCCTATTTATTCCATAAATTAAAAAATCTATAACGTTTCCAGCTCTTCGCCAAGCATTGGATTATTCGGCTTTCGTAATTATTGAAAATATTAAAGCATTCAGCGGGTAAATGCTCCGCTAGTTTATGGGTAGTCGTGAGTGGATGTCAGCCTTCTCCTTCTTTGCTATCTGTCAGGATACAACAACGCGTTTTCTTGTTGCCATCCTTAGAAAACTAGCCGTCAAACTGATGGGGAAGTGACGTACCCGGCATTTTGCACGGAAAATAAATCCGATCTCAATGCGCACACGAGACGCGAGTTAATGGCAGGTGTAAAAAGGGGCTTAGTTTCACTCCCGATATGCTGTTATCTCACTCCTTATGCTGAGAGAGAGAGAGAGAGAGAGATACTGAGAGGAGAGAGAGACTGACCTAGGGAGAGAGAGAGAGAGAGCGTGCGCGTATTTTACTGTTGCCAATAAATAGAACCTTTCCCATAATAAAAATGTTGCATTAATGACTTTGAGATGTTCATTTATGCTCTCAGTTTGAGTAAGACACATTCAGCAGAATGATCTGGATTTGCGATCGCTTGATCACAGGCTACCGTTACGGTAGTTTTGTGTGACAAATTTGTGTTGTGGGAAGCGTTTCGGTTGGAACAGAAAGATACTGCACGATAAGTGCGATCTCTGTTCTGTTTTCGATGGTAGGCATACCGAGGCAGATACTTACAGAATAGAGGACTGCCAACCACCTCGCTATCCGTTCCTCGGGATTAAGTCAAGGGTGTGAAATTCCGGTACTGGAGTGTGTATGCAGGTTATGTTTTGTTTTAATCGATTACCCTGGCTAAACGAGTTAATTGGCTGTAAATAGTGCCGTGATAAAGTATTTTCCCTCTTCATAATTTTCTCTATTATTGCATATTTGTCACAGTGGATGGTTTCAGGTCTTTAGACAAAATGTAGGCTAATATTACACAAAGGGAACCTGAGTAAACACAAAACACTTTTTTAAACATTATTTAATTTATTTAATGAAAATAAATCAACCAATTAACCACATTTAATTGATAATTAGATTCAGCTGATTGAACACAGCCAGGCTTCATTGCAGGCAGACCTGTTGAAACCAACACTGGTTCACTGATACATTATATCACAGTAAATTGTTTCACGTGGGGGGGGGACTCTAACTTGTTTTGATATAAATTTACTAGGTTATTCCCGACATAGCTCAGGTTTTACCCGGATGTAGGCTGGGAAATTTTAAACTTTTCAACCAGTCGTAGCCGGTTTGTCACCTCAATGCCTAGATGGCATGTCACCGACTTATCACCACAGGAATGTCTTACCTTTTTTTTTTTTTTTTCTTATCTTGTAGGGAGGTTCCACAGGCATCGACAGCGTTCACATTCTTTCGGACTTTTATATGGGGTCCCAGGTCAGGTGACCCCTGGATTTTCCTGAAGGGTTCATGGGAAAAGCGGGTGGCAGAGAGCTTGGATGCATGCTGGGATACATCCTCTGGATGCGAGAGAAGCCGGAGAAGATGACAACCTTGCCTCAAGCCTGCATGGAGGCAGAGGAGCATGCAGCACTGCACGTGATGCTTCATGCATTATGGGAAATGTAGTTCATATTGTTGTGTTTTTTTAATGGAGGGGAAAACAGTTTCAGCATTTTATGTAATCGTGATGTATTTGTAGTGCGATTAAGGGTCTGCTGGATATGTTACTAGTGTATTATTATGCTACAAGTAGCCTATGTGCTGGTGAGAAAAAGGTTTTTATTTATTGTTTGTTTTGATAATTGAATTTGATATTAAAAATGATGTTGCCTGAGTGGGGTAAAGCTGTTTCAAGCCCTCCAGCCAGCATAGATAAGCAAGACTGTGGAAAGACCACGAGCCAGTCACATGAGGAGAGAACAGTCAGGTTTTTTTTTTTGTTTTTTGTTTTTTTTTTGCTTTGGCATAATAAAAGTTAAAATAAAAGTTATCACCATTCACCCTCTCCCTGCTGTCAGAAACTCTCATCGACTGCTTGGCGTCCTCACATTGTTCAATGAGACTAAAGATTAAAAAACACATTTTGTTTTGTAGAAGCAAAGTATGACAAAGTTAAAGCATTCAATTTGTAGCTTAATGAAAGTTCATTAATTTAGAGCTCATCTGAATGAATGCAAACCAGCTTGCCACGTGTGCAGGCCGCACCTGAAAGGAATGTTTGGAAAATGTTTGGATTGGGCCCAACAGACAATGGTGAGCCAGGCTGAATCAACTGCCCTCTGTGGCTGTAGGTATGTATGTAAAATTTTGTTGGTTAGAACATTTTTCTAAATAGGTCAGTTGTCATGATTTCCTTCTTAGTAAGCATGTTCTTTTTGATACTGTGATCTGTCAGTTCAACCACAGGCAGAGGACAGTGGAAGGTTAAGGCCCAAGCAGTTCCTCACCTGTTGTGTTTTCTATTTTTTATTAGTTTGGTGGAGGTCACATGATCTTTTATTTTCTCATATTCATATTGTCTACACTCTTGGGCAAAAAAATGGGCCATGCCCAAAATGGCAAAAATTAAGCTTTTAGTCTTAATCATTTGTCAGAAAATTATCAAGAATTAAACAACTGCACTCTTGAGACCTCCTGTGAAACTAGGAAATTCACTTATACGAGAGACATATTAACATAATGTCAAATAAAAGAGTCATGTTTTGAATTTGATTGCATATCATTTGCATGCCATGATTTCCTGATATCTGTGACCTATCAGCATCATCAGAGTCTGGATATCTTATTTTCAGATTGTCCTACAAGCGATACAAAAACTCTTTGCATTTGAATGGATCTCTATGGGAATTGGGGGGTGGGACTAGATTCAGCTGTAAATAATGCTGATACAGTATGGAACACATTTGTTGGCTAAATGGCTTTAAGTCATCAACGGTCCAAGGTATCAAATGAGCCTCAAACCACTGTGCTGATGCCAGATATGCAGTAGATACTACAAGCATTGTTTCTCCTGAATAATTTTCCTGTTGAACTCAATGAAAAAAATATTCAGAAGAAACAATGCTTGTAGTATCTGCTAAATGCCTGTAACGTAATGTAATGCAGTGCAATGCAATGTAATGTAATGGAATGTAATGCAATGCAATGCAATGCAATATAATGCAATGCAATGTAATGTAATGTAATGCAAGGTAATGTAATGTAATGCAATGTAATGTAATGTAATGCAATGTAATGTAATGTAATGCAATGCAATGTAATGCTAAGTAATGTAATATAATGCAATACAATGCAATGTAATGTAATGTAATATAATGTAATGCAAAATAATGTAATGCAATTCTCTGCGCATTACCGCACATTAGGCGGAAGCAGCGCCGCAAATCTATTCTCCCGTGCCACACGTCCTTCCCCGTCAGCTGACAGAGGGGAAATGGCCATGATGATACAGCCAAAAATTTCGAAACAGCAGTAGAATTACACCCTTTGAGGCAAGCCATGCGGCATTTAAAGTGACTGTGGTTGATGAGGTAACAGCGAGGGACTGTTTCCATTTTGCAATCGGTCGTAAAAAAATTATTTAACTCCGTGATGTGGGACTGCTGGAAGGGACATCTTGCCGAGACAATGAGTCCTAGTGTGTGGAAAGTGCCCCTCGGTCTGGCATCAAATCCAGACCTGCCTAGTGGCGGAAAAAAGCAGAGGTGAAGAATCCATGTTTCCAAAACAAAAAGTCCTCCCCAGTGTTTTTCTGCAACCTACTAATTGGCACAATTCTTCAGCCAGGAAGTAGCACCGATTAGTGAAATTAGTCTGCTGATTCCACGCATGGCAGGACTTTTACTTTCGGACCTCTGGACCAGAGCAGGGAAAGGTGCCTGTACCTGTCTCATTGTGCAAAAGAGGGGGGAGGGTTCCTCTGTTGGATGGGGCACCTGCGGCATACCTGTGCTCGGTCAGCAGGAGGGGCACGTCTCCATGGTGACTGCAGCAGGATGCCACCTCCCTGCTCTTTACAGGGGTCCCGCGTGTTGGCGTGCACTTTCCCAAACTGATAGAGGATGTCGGCGTTACGGGATGGGCCTACAGATCGGGCGTTCCTTTTTTTTTTATTGAATTTTATTTTCATTTTCAATTTTCCAACTTTACATACTAGACAAGATGAGACAAAACAAGCACTCATTCACGCAGTCATTCATTCCCCACACTCCCCCATCTCTCCTCCAGCCCTTCCCACATCCCGTTCGTTCCTCACCACACCAACATCACCAAACACACACGAAACAAGGGAGTCCAAATTGGCAGGTTCCTTCCAGGATCGTGTCCAGTCCACCATTCCCTTCCGTGGAGCAGTGACATCTCATTCTCTCGCCATAAAACTCCCACAGGCAGGTAGTCCTGTGGAGGTTGTCTGGGTGGAAAGAAAGAGTTCAGTTAGTAATTCAGATCGGGTGTTCCAATGGGGAGAAAAAAGGTCCACATCCCCAGGTGGGTCAACCAAGCACTGCACAACAGGACTTTAAAAATTTTTTTTATTAAATCTTAAAAATTTGCATTCTGTGAAATATTTAACGTCCATCATCCATTTTGAATGTCTCCTCAACAACTGAAGACACGGCTTGAAGCTGGGAAAACGGACCAATGTGCATGTGCATGTGCAAGTGCACGTACTGCAATGGACTGCAAACAATGAGTCACATAGCTAATCAGCGTAGCTGCACGTATTGGATTTAAATGTCAAGTAAGCAGATGTATGCGTTGGTGTGTGTAGATGGTGCAGAATCAGTGAGGCTTTCCATTCTCATAATCCAGTACACAGAAGACTTACTGCAAGAAGGACCAAACAGAAGTTTGCAGAAAACTTGCTATGACAGCCTTTGATGTGTATATTATCCACATAACAAGAATGCCAACCTCTGCCTTTGCAGCAGCCACTTAAATGGAAAATACTCAAGACGGATTCAGTGTGATCAGACCACTGAACTTTCCTTCAGGGGCGTGTTCAGACTGAAAAAACGAGAAGACTTTTCACGAAGATCAGTGGGTATCGGTCATGGGCGTTGTGATCTCAATGCAACTGCCTTCCCAGTGTCAGTCCATCGGAAAAAAAACCAAATATAGGCCACTGCCTTATCTTATCTGTGTCTTTATGACAGCTTATGCGGGAACTCACTCGATGTTTTGCGCTCAGACCCAGAGTGTCACAGTGTCAATCTCTAATTGATTAAAGTGCCCCTCTGTTCAGTCCCAATCGTCCCCAATGGCCTCCTGCGATCCTTGTTGGACCCATGTGAACCCCAGTGTTATCATCACAGCACATCTATGCAGAACGCCTACGGGCGAGGAAAATGTGAGAACCTACAGGGGCTCTGTCATTGGCTAGGGCCAGAGAGAGGACAGCAATATTTAGCAAGGCTCCTGGGTTTCTTTTATCTTTTTTTTGCAATTAAACAAACACCCCCAGCCCCCAGCCATGTGCAATCTTGCAATCTTCCCTCCTCAATGATAACTATTATCCCTGGTCCACAAAAGTGCCGCCCACCCCCATCCTGGTTGACGGTGATACCTACTCCCAAATCAAATTCTGCTTAGGGCCCCAAAAAGGCTTGGGCTGGCCCTGCTTGAAAGGAAGCTCATATTTTTAAAACGTGTGGACATTGCGCGGTCGTTTTAATTATGATTCTACAGTAAAGAAAACGCATCTAGTATGCAGGATGTATGAAAGTTGGATATGCGAGATTATAATGTATCCTACTTGCTGTCCCTCATTTACCTCAGTCTGATGATCGCTCAATCTACGATTATTGAACGTAATGACGCAATTAATAGTGCGCTCCAAAATTGCTGCAAATAAAACGTCAGGAATTTACTTAATATTCCCACTTTGACACTTAAAGCAGCTCCTTAATTTCCATTTCTTATTTCGATGAACAGGAACTTCATTGCAGATACAAACCTATCGGACCCAAAATCCGACTGTCACAAATTATTATGTTCTCGCAGCATGGTTTTATAGTATGTTTTTCAGCAACCGCAAATCCCTGCTCTTGAACGAATACAATTTGTTTAATGGTTGATATGCTCATGTGCTTCTGTTAGCATATGTATGTCTTTGTATAAAATGTATTTCCATTTTATAATTTCATTGTAGATTAAAAACGCTTGTTTCAGGACGTGTGGGTCCTTCCGCCAATTATTCCACAAGGACACGTGGTTGGAAAGCCCAGTGCTTTACTGGCGCGTAAATTCCACAGGAAAACACCAGACTTGCTGCCAGATGCCGGTGGGGGGCACTGTTGTTAATTCGTTCGTTGAGATGACACCAGCACCAACAGTGCACTAATGCCTCGACAGTAGCCAGACATAGTATTTCAGGAAGCATTACAGTGAAAAAGAAGTCATAGAAATGGGAATGCCGCGCGACACCAGTACACGCATAAATAAATGTTCAACGAGGATTAATTTGTGCGTCCACAATGTTGGCGCCTCTTGAAGTTGTATTGTCGACTCACCAGCCCCCTCATCTGCAGTAAACTAGTACTGCAGCGTTTCCCGGAAAAAGGCTCGTTTACTCTTCCAATGCGATTTACAAAAATGGCTGAACTGGTTTGTAGGAATCAGTGTATGCGTCAATAAATATTCGTGCTATTTAAATGCATTGTTTTTTTTGTTTTTTTTGGATCGCCGTTTAAGTTATATCAGGGAAAATAATGATATGCTTTATTGCTCAAACCGGATCATATAGTGTCAGTGTGTATCTCACATTATTATAAATAATATATTCTAGATCTTTGCACAAAAAAACACCAACAAACAAAAAAAAAAGAATCATGTGCATTTCAAATATATTTAAGTTTATTCAAAAACGTTATGCAAAAATATAAGGGGTAAATAGGGCTGTGGTCACTTGGAGTAATCAAACGGTATACATTTTAACCAGAGCCGTTTTTGACCTGCAGTTCCCTTTCTCACGCCGTACAGAAAAACGGACCGATTTCTCGGAAATCATACTGCCTACAGTAAGCGCGGCTGTGCGGTACTTCGCTCCTGCGCATGCTCACGATGCTGACAACAGTACCTCCGCCCACAAATGACATAAATGGGGAAATCCCGCGACGCTGGTTTTAACCGTGGCTGCTTCAGGGACTGAGCACTCTGTCAAGTGTGATCGCACTGGTTACAATCATCCAAGCAAACAAGTGGAAGAACTGCACGCGCTTTTCGGAATTTTCATCTGCCAGACACATTGCATCTGTAAGTTTTTTTCAAAATTCTGTCTCGGTTCATTCTCCGAAGTCCAGAAACGTCAGCTTTATTTCGGAAACACCATATTCATTTATAACAGTTAAAAATAGACCCAGAGAACTTTTAATATGTGGTGCATGTCGTGCAATTACTTGTTTTTTAACGCACAAATACGAATGAAGTTTTTTCTTGTTGCTGTATTCCTAAACGGATAGCTACAACTTGTTGAATAATATGTGCATTGTTCTTTTATTTATGTGCATGGTTTTTTTTCTATATAATTTAGCACATTAACATAGTCACACGTAAACGTTTAGATTTAAAATATGAGGCAGTTTTTAAAGTTTGATTTCGGATGATGCAGACTACAAAAGCAGGAAATGTTGCCTGCATCGTGATAAGCGCAACTGCAGTTAAATACTTTGGACTTAAGTGTCTACGTCCTGGTGTGCCTGCACACACCGAAAACAGGGTATGCACATACGAAGGGTCTGTACATTGAGGAAAACATTATTGTTATTATTATTATTATTATTATTATTATTGTTATTGTTATTGTTGTTGCTGTTGCTGTCGTTGTTTTTGTTGTATATTAACCAGGGGATCTGAAACTTTAAATTTTCTGCTAGTTCAGAGCGTGGTGCGCTGCAAAAACGCATAGTCTGTATAGTGTCTTATTGGCTTGCAGTAATTTGTAGTCAAAGTATAGTAGGGTTTCTCCGGGATATGCACACACAAATGACTTAAATCGGCTGTAAACGTTTTTGTTTACATTTGGAGAAAATTACCCGAGTGTTCTGTTGTACTTCACCACCTTGCGTGTTATCTTAACTTGACATCATTTTAATTTATCAGGAAAGATCGTTGAATGTTGTGAAATGATAGGCGCATTCTTAAAAAAAAAAAAAAAAAAAAAAAAAAAAACCTGTAAATATAACAAAACGCTTTGCAATGTTATCTCTCTCCACTCAGTTACCGCAGAAACCATGCCTGTGACCAGGATGAGGATGAAACAGTGGTTGGTGGACAGGATTGAATCAAGGCAAATTTCCGGATTAAAATGGGTTGACAAGGTAGGCCTCACATCACAGATCATTACTCTCCTGCAAATCCCGGTGTTGCTGTCCACAGCCATGTATGTTCATTGAATGCTAGGCAAATGTGTACTTCAGCGTACTGTCCCATTTCAGAAGTCTGAGCGACAACAGAGACAGATAATTTAATATGTGGTGTTTTGTTTTTTTTTAATTATCAGGAAAAAAAGGTGTTTTGCATTCCCTGGAAGCACGCCGCTCGCCATGGGTGGGAGATGGACAAAGATGCCTGTCTTTTTAAGCAGTGGGCCATCCACACAGGTGAGGGGGAAGACATGGATAAGAGGCTCGGTTCCTGTTCGTCTTGGACGGCAGTTTAGTTTTATGCATTTTTTTACGAATGTGATTGCAATGCTGAAGATTATTACAAGCACAGATGACAGGCTCACTTCCTGGGCATCTTAGGTGCAAGTTTAATTTATGCATTTTTACAAATGTAAACACATGTTGAAGATTATTAAAATATATATGTGTTTTTTTCATCTAGGGAAGTACAAGGAGGGAGTGGGCAGCCCAGACCCCAAAACTTGGAAGGCCAATTTTCGCTGTGCATTGAACTCCCTCCCTGACATCAAGGAAGTGAAAGACAAAAGTATAAACAAAGGCTGCGCGGCCGTCCGTGTGTACAGGATGCTACAGGGGGTCTTGAACAAAAAAGGTAAACAATGACGATAAGCATTCGCGGTCTAAATAAATTGACAAAGTTATTTACGTGAACTTTTTAAAATTAAAATGGCCTCACCTCCTCTTTTTTCCTTTACAGAGACGAAGTCGAGTACAAAGGATGGCAAAAAAAAGAACAGGGTAAGTGCTGATTTTAGTACTTGTTTATTGTTCAGTTTAATGTTGCTCCACATGCACACACAAATGCATATCCCTTCGCAGTTAGAGACAGACTCTCCACTGTAATCATGGCTGCATGTATGCACCACACCAAGTGCTTTGGCTCGTTTACTCCTGATGTTTATGCTTCTGGTTAGCCTAGAAAATATTCATTCCAAATCACCCAATCAGAGGGAATTACATATCGCTGAATGCACACATTGCTGTTCTTCCTTTATGGGCATTGCTGGGCAGCGAATAATTTCCCCCCCCTCCCCCCGGTTATCCCGTAGCGTGCCAAAGTGGTGAAGGATAAGGTCGACCATCAAGACAACGATGTCCCCAGCACGAGGCTGGATGACAGTTCGATGCAAGAGGACACCGTGGACAGCACTCAAAACCAGTCGGGATCTGGTAAGTGGGTCCACTTCCTCTTTGATTTACCACATATTCGTATCGTGAGAAAGAAGTGTGGGAAACTTCTCCTTCAATGGCCACACGTTCCCAAACTGGGCCATAAACCAGGTACTTAAATGGGATCATTAATAACCAGCTATGTAAATGGGTGCTGTAAAAGAACGTATACCTTGTAAGCTGCTGTGGGTCTGCTAAATGTAAATGTGCTCATTTGAGGCTACACTGTTGAAAGAATGGGTGCTCGTTTACCCTTCAAAAGGAAGGCATTGGACTGGATTCAGCTGAAACTTGTCTGGATGCTTTATGAAAAAGATGATGAAAATAAATGGAAAAAAATGGCATTTTCACTGAAAATGATCTGTCACTTTCAAAGGGTTATGAAAGAAATTGGGTCTGCATTGAACAGAATAGCTCAGTGGCCTCAGTGTCTGGAAGCATGTGAGCCTTACTTTTGTTCGGGGCCTTAAATGACAGCAAAAATGTTTTTAAAAAATGTTAATGTTTTTTAAAATCTTTTTTTAAAATGTAGATCTTTCACCATCGTCATATGGAAATGAGGAAGAGACCACGGCAGACTGGAACAATTCTGTGTCGAATTCAAGATTCAAGATTCCACTGTTCCAAGTTTCGCCCATCCACTCAATAGGTACCATAGATGTCATTAATTTGGTGCTAAAAGATAACATATTACTTGCCTTACTCCCAGAGCATGCACCATAGATATCAATGGCTTAATCATCCTCACTGCCTTTCCATACAATGTAGGATTACAGTGAGCATTTCTGTGAAAAGACAGCAGAAGCAGTAGTAGTAGTTTTTTCAAAAGCAGTATTTGAAAACACACAGATCTATGTGCATATACTTTACGTTGAATGCGTTGACCTGTGTGTTGTAGTAGTGTCAGTGTCAGAGATAGAATGTGTGCCTGAGAATCTGGAGTACTTACGTATTTTTTTTTTCCTTTAATTTTTACAGATTTCGACTACCTAGACAATGAAGCAGCTCTCATAGCGGTGAGTTCTGGCTCTGTGTTTTTTTTAATATTTATATTTTTATAACATGTTTGTCCTCTGTTTGACACATGCTCACTCTCTGACGTCCTGCCAGAGAGCTCAAAGGTCTTAAGTGTCATATCTCTCTGAAAATGCTAATTTCTCTTTATTATTGCTTTTTTTTTTTAGTTGACACAGGAGATCGAGCAGGAGCATTCACTATTGCCTCAGACCAACACAGGCATGACGGACATATGGAACGACTTAGGTAATTTGAGTGATTTGAGAGACAAGGATGCGGTCTGCCGCAATGTGAAAGATGCTAAAGAATGTTGGAAAACAAACACACACACACACACGTTACACACACACACACACACACACGTTACATACACACACACACACACACACGTTACATACACACACACACACACACACACGTTACATATACACACACACACACACACACATACACACACACACGTTACATACACACACACACATACACACACGTTACATACACACACACACACACACACACACACACGTTACATACACACACACACACACACACATTACACACACATACACACACACACGTTACATACACACACACACACATACACACACGTTACATACACACACACACACATACACACACGTTACATACACACACACGTTACATACACATACACACATATAAAAAGTAAAAAATAAAAATTCTTTTTAGCTTTGATATATATGTATATGAAATGCATGCGTGAGTGTTATACATTTGTTAAGAATTAGATTATTGGATTTATGTCATCATAAATGATGAACTGTGCAAAAAAAAAAAGAAAACGTTTTTAGCTTTTGCATGTGTGCTGTAGAAAGTACTGAACTTGCATTGTTGCATTGACACTGTTCTGCACTAGCCACAGCGCTAATGGACTCGTGTTGCGAGTACTGCAACATGCCAGAAATGTTTCTTTAAAAAAAAAAAGATTACTGTCAGTTCTGTCAGCCATTCACCTACTTTTTCACCTAAGAATTATGATTTTTTTAAAAATTGAATTTTCTCTTTTCAGACTATGTGGCTGATCATAGATATTTCACGGAGCTCACCACAAAGAACATCTGGTCCTATTGAACTACCAGGATCCGTGGGTCGCAGGCATTATCTCCAGCCACCTGTCGCCAATCTCCTGCCCCCTCTGAGTCACCTTGAGACAGGACACTTGTACATACGTGCGTGATCTTACTCATGTTCGCTGACTGGGGTCGCTGGACACTCCCCACGCGAGTGGACGTCTGAACTTTTGCGCCCTCCTGTCTTTGAGCGCTGTGCACCTTGCACACGGGAAGGAACCAAGTGAAAAGGATTCTGTAGCTACTCGTTTTGTTCTACCATGTCTATGTCACACTCGAGCTTGTACAGCTCCAAGAAACTGCATTGTGTGTGTGTGTGTGTGTGTGTGCGTGTGTGAGAGAGAGAGTTGTTTGAAGATGGTGACATGCATTTGTTTGTATTGTTTTTTTTGCATGAAGACACTTTACTACCCAAAACATTTAGGCAAAGGAATCATACAGCATATATGCAGTACCATTTTTGAAAGTCAAAATTAAGTGTGGGTGAACGAGCAGATGATTTAATAGCTTGATATTCTTTACTGAGAAAAAAAAAAGCAATCCGTTATGAACTTCTCCTGGTTTATTTTAGTAAAATGTTTTCATTTGCTGAAAGCATGTCCCGCTTTAAGCGCATAGACTACCCATGTCCTCTGAGTGGTGGAAGGTCTGTACTCCTGCTATGTTGTTATATATGTACATTGGTGAATGTGTAAATATGTAAATTGGTTTTGATACAAAATATTAAAAAAATGTGTATATATATATATACAAATGTTTTTCCCGTTCATTTCTTGTCATGAAAAAATGGTAATGTTCAATATGAGTGAGGTTTAGATTCAACAGGGCTGGCTGCAATCAAGCCTGGCTGTGTTCAGTCGGCCGATTAAGTAACTGAGGGGGCAATTACTTTTTCACGTGGGTGATATGGGAGTTTGATAGTTTTTGTCTTTAAATAACGAAATAAGTTTAAAAAGTGTTTTGTGTTAACTCTGTTTCCCTTTTGTCTAATATTACATTTTGTCTAATGTTTTGAAACCATTCAGGGTGACAAATGTGCAATAATAGAGGGGCAAATACTTGTTTCATGGCGCCATATACAGACAGGGCTACTCATAATAATGACCTCTGGGTTCATAGCGTCTGGGTAGCATTAGGCCAGTGTAGGCTATTAAAAAAAACAATATAAAAAAATAATATAAAAACAGCCGTTTTGCTTGCATTCAGATAGATAGTTTATTTATTTGTCCTCAAGGAAGAAATTATTTTCCACAGTAGGTGCATACATAACACAAACAGGTAAGACACAGAGACAATTTACCCTCTATTATCAGGGGTACAACCAACCCGGGAAATTAAATCTCAGTACTGGGGGTGTCATCAATAGAAAATAATGGATAATGCAAAATGATGGTTCTATGGCTGTTTAATGAAGCATGTGACCTACGTATATTTTAGTGGTTACACTACTGTGCTGAAAAGTGGAGGAGCCATCATGGATCATGAAGTCATCTACCTGGTTTAACATGACTATAAAAACATGTTAATGCCTTTTCACGACTATACATTTGCTAATTAAATTGTATTTGTTAAAATGGGTTAAAAAATTTGTTGTTGCATTTTTGTAATGTTGCTGATCATGTGACTAATGAAAGTGGTGACCGTGGTGGTCTGGCCTCATAAAAGCCCCAGAATCTAATGCAAATATGTCACACATGCACTCACGCTCAAGTTTCCAGAACATCATTTTGCAACTGATATTATGGGTGTGAATTAGTGTGAAGTCAAATGCTTAGAGCAAAGGCACCCGTGCTTGCACCTGCAGTTAGGATGCAGTCGGCAACTTGCGTATGCACACATACACACACACACACACACACAAGTACACACACACACGCACGCACACATACACACACACACACACACACGTACACGCACACACATATACACACGTACACATGCGCACACACACACACACATATGCACACGTAAGAACACGCACACACACACACACACACACACACACACACACACACACACACACATGCACGGACACACATACGCACAAGTGCACACACACACACACACACACATGCACACACACACATACGCACAAGTGCACACACACACACGTACACATGCGCACACACACACGCGTGCACACACATGCACACGCACGCACACACACACACACACACGCGCACACGTAAGCACATGTACACATGCACGTCATTGCATTAACTCAAGAGTTCTCTGCTCTGTTCACTTGGCACGACTCACATAGCCAGCTACCCGTCACCACACCTCTCACCCATAAATCTGCTAACGCCTCAACCGGAATCACTACTAATGAAATTAACTAATAATACTCACAATCATAATTTCAAGGTGAGTCATCAAATTGTCACTCACACGGAACTAGTATGTGTTACTATTAGTAACTCTGTCCATTTGTCCAGTGTCCGACAGAGGTTAACCAGCTGTTCTAAGAAGGCATCTCGGAGTGTAGCACAGTGGGTAAGGAACTGGGCTTGTAAACGAGGTACTTAACCGAAATTGCTTCAGTATATATCCAGCTGTATAAATGGATACAATGTAAAATGCTATGTAAAAGTTGTGTAAGTCGCTCTGGATAAGAGCGTCTGCTAAATGCCTGTAATGTAATAATGTAATGCATCTAATATGCCTGAGCATAAAGATTTGCTCTGTGAGAGAAGTCACTTCTTTCTGAAAGAGAGACTTTGGTTGTTTGGCAAACAGAAGAACATCCACTGCTTTAAGTTAATGTCCTGTATCCTTTTGAGACCCAACAGAAAAAAAGCTGAAATATTTCATTGACATAATACAAGTGCTGTATAAAACATTTTGAGGTGAAAATATTTTCAAAGACATTATTTAGTTTATTTTTTATTGAAATATCCCGTGTAGTGTAGTTTAGGGCATAGAAGAATATCCTTCCTGAGATTAACACCAGAAACTCATGTCCCCTGCAGGGGTCAAAAATGAATCGGTGGGTCTTAGGAAGATATTTAGTACCTGGGAATATAAACGAACTCAGAACGCTCTTGTAGGAGGGTGCGTCTGCCTTTCTGACCTTCAGTTCACCCGTTTTACTCCCCCCAAAAATTTTATCGATGCTGACAATTACTTTGAGGTTCAATCCTTCTAAAGTACAAGGGTGAAAATACAACAGTGAAAAGCAATCATTTAAACGTTAAACGTTAAAAAAAAAAATCAATTAAAATAAATTTAAAAAAAACATGATGTGATGCTGTAACCATGGCAACCCAAAAAATAGTCAGTTTGATGTATGATCATTGGAACATTTGCTTAACTTTGAGAAACGCATTTTAGACAGTATCGCCTCGCAGATGATAAAGGAGAACCTGGTGAAATCATTAAGTTTGAGTAACCAAACTAACGATAATGTAATGGAATGGGATTTTTAAATCTGCCATCTTCTTCTGTTCTTACTAGCAGACAGGCAGCCAAAGAGTAAAACTTAGGAACAAAACACACATGCGTATTCTGAAATATTCAGAGAATTGAAAAAAGCAAAAACTATTTGACATGTAAATAAATTTGGTTTCAAGTAAAAACAAGAGCTGCTGGTCAGTGTTTAGTTCTGTTAATGCTGTTTCACAGAAAATGTTTTGTACCGTAAGCTGGAGCTGAAAATAGCATTAATAGCATTTTTAAAAACATTTTTTTTCATGGCCTATCTGCAGTGAATGAGACTGTTATGAAATCTCTGTCGTCTCTACAATGTGATGAAGAGACAAAATACAGGCAAAGCATCTGGCAAGGAAAGGGAACTGTCTGATTTTTTCTTTTTTTCATTTTATTTTTTTTACATTGGCAAGACAGGTATTTCTGGTTTTGCAAATTTACTCTCAACATGTTAGCCTTTCCTGGAAATAAGTCTGATGCCACGCGATTGTAATGTCATTTTAAACCTGTCCTGCCTCATTGTTTAGCTGCCCTAATCGAGCAAACAAATGCAGGGGAAGTAGTAGCACAGCTTACTGTGTGTAAATTATTCACTACGCACTCCACCGTCAAAGCTTGCCAGAAACCTCTCCTCGTGGAATGATAGCAAAAACACTTTGTGTACAGATACAACTCCACCCCCCCCACCACCTCCACCCACCCCACCCTGCCCCCCTCCCTCTACCCCTCAACTGTACTGTGAAAAATGCTTAGAATGTGACGGGAAACACTGGAAGGAATTTTGTATTTAAAAATGGGCAACGCTTTAGTTACACCATTATCTATTGCACTCCTCTCGGTCAGTGAGTCACTCCATGCCGCACGAGCAGCCTCCCTGATTCTTCTAGACCTCTCTGCTGCATTCGAAACTGTGGAGCACTCCATCCTCCTGTCCTCCCTGGCACCAACGGGGATCTGCGGCACTCTCTGACCGTTCCTTCCAGGTTGCCTGGGCGGGTAAGGTATCACCACCCCGTCCCCTCGCCACCGGAGTTCCCCAGGGCTCAGTCCTCTGCCCCCTTCTCTTCTCCTTATACACCAGATCCCTTGGCCCTGTAATCTCTGCCCATGGCTTGTCCTATCACTCCTATGCCGACGACACGCAACCCTTTCTCTCCTTCTCCCCATCGGACACAGAGGTCCCTGCCTGCATCTCCGCTTGCCTGAGAGACATCCAGAGCTGGATGGACAATCACCACCTGAAGCTCAACCCGGGAAAGACGGAGCTAATCTTTATTCCTGCTCTAACCTCTCCCCTCCTCGATTTTTCCATTTCCCTAGGGGACACCTTAGTGACATCATCACCCTGTGCCAAGAATCTCGGAGTGGTGATGGACAACAGGTTGTCCCTCTCCAAGAAGATCGCAGCAGTAAGCCGGGCATGCAGATTTTTCCTGTATAACATCCGGAGAATCCGCCCCTTTCTCACCACCTACTCAACCCAGCTCCTGGTCCAAGCAATGGTTCTATCCCGCCTGGACTACTACAACTCTCTTCTGGCTGGACTACCGGCATCTGCCATCAGACCCCTGCAACTCATTCAGAATGCTGCAGCTTGTCTGGTCTTCAACCTCCCCAGACACTCCCACGTCACTCCCCTGCTCACTACCCTCCACTGGCTGCCTGTTATAGCTCGTATCAAATTTAAAACATTGGTCCTAGCATACCAGGCAGTCAAGGGATCAGCCCCACAAGATATTCAAACCCTACATGCCAGCCAGATCCCTCCATTCTGCTACCTCAAGACGCCTGGCACCTCCCACTCTTCGCACCTGCGGTTCCAGAACACGTCTCCTGTCAGTCCTGGCCCCACGATGGTGTAATGACCTCCCTGTGGAGGTCAGAACAGCTGAGACACTGACCCATTTCAAGCGACGACTGAAGACTCACCTCTTCAGGCTACATCTCTCCCCATCCCTCCCTACCTCCCTGTAATCTCTTAAATGACTGTAAGCTTAGGGTTGTAACTAGGTAGCTGTTTTGTAGGTGACTTAGATAATGCACCTGTCTTAACTACTGCTTGTATTTTTGCATAGACTGCGTTGTTGCTGTTCTCGTTTGTGTTAATGTTAATCAGTTTAACCTTCAGGGTCCAAGTTGAACTATACGGTTGTTCCCTGCACTTCTCTCTAGGGTTTTCGACACACTTGTTCCTGGTTATGGTTATACACTTTGTTGTACGTCGCTCTGGATAAGAGCGTCTGCCAAATGCCTGTAATGTAAATGTAATGTAAAAAAAAACCTTATGTGTCATATTTATGTGTAAATCTTGTATTGTCTCGTTAAAAAATGAATGACTGCAAATCTCTATGCCAAAAGCTCAGGGCCTGGATGTAATCTTACAGCAATATAATCTGTCCTCAAGTTTGTGCACCCACATTTAAAGTGTTACAAAAGTGCTTTAGTCCAAATTGACTGAAAAACACACAATGTTGTTTGTGGAATAGCAATACTTTACTGGGTGTATGGACATGACTGCATAATATGGTCTTTAAAAAAAATGTTATCCTTTTCTGTAAAACTATAGCTGTTACTGCACTGCCTGCATTAAATAGCTTATTTCCTCGGCTGAATAACAAAACACTGCGTGACACGATGGACTAAAAAAAAACATTTAAAAATTGAAACGTTGTGTAAGTCGCTCTGGATAAGAGCGTCTGCTAAATGCCTGTAATGTAATGTAATGTAATGTAATGAAACACACACACACAAGCTGTTCCATGCAGCAGTTGCATTCAGCACAGCGCGTGCTCCCGGGAAAGCCGCCAATCATTGCCAGAGCGGAATCGCTGCAGTCTGATTCGCTGTCCTGGCAGGGAAGCAGTCTGGTTTCTCATAAATGGGAGCGTTCGCTAACACAGGCTAATGTTACATTACATAACTCAGCACTGAGCAGGCTGTTGCCAAGTAGGACACTGGCAGCTCGGGGTTGAGAATATGTCATTATGACCCCCTCCACGCGCCTGTTTCTCGGAAGTGGACCCAATTCCTCACTGCAGACACTCTGCTCAGACACACCTCCCAGTACAGAATGCCCAGGGACAGCCGATGACTCCTTGGGTGGCAAGAAGACAGGCAGGAGGTTGCATTTCAGTGCTCTGTGTGGGAGACAATTCTTCTTAAAACTTGGCCCTCGGCCATCGGATGTTTTTGGCCGGACAGCAACAGCAAACGCGAATGTCTGTGACTGAGTGAGTGAGTGACTGGGTGGAGTGATGAAGTCAAGTTGGTCGGCCGGATCACGTGTGTTAGGTCCAGCCCATATACTAGGTTTTAACCTGGTCTTTTAAAGTTAAAAAAGCCAGACACTCTAATCACGAAAGCCGCACGCTCCAGCCAGCGTGTGCAACACAGTGAATGCCAAACATCCAGCAAATCTATTTTTATGTAAATAGGTCAAGTAAACCTACAAAGTGACCCACGCATAGCTACCCACGCATAACTACCCACACATTGTTACGAGATCTGCTTAAATAGCTTGTAACAATGAATTCACAGCAACACTGTTGGTAGTCTTGGTTGGGTTCACAGGTAATTGTTTTCTTCTTCCATGCGCTTTGTTTTGTTTTACTATAGTGTTATTGTCCTGTGTTGCCTTGGTGATTCACAAAGTCTGTTATGTTTACTGTACGATGGCTGATTGACCATGTTTGCCACCCGGCTTCAATAAAGCCTTAAATAAATAAAGCCCTATTTTGTGTGTGTGTGTGTGTGTGTGTGAAGACAGCAGACACAGGTGTGTGGGAAGGAAGGACCGGTACAATACGCACGTGAGAAGTGAGTAAGAAACAGGTGGCGCTGAAAATGTTTCAACCTGTTACTTATTGAGATTTTATTGGAGAACATCTTTAATAATTCATCCAGGTGTCTTCCTAGAGGAAGATAGTACTAAATTGATCCGTCAAAGCAGGCAGCTAGTCAGATAAATGTCTAATAGTGTATTATTTTTTTTTTTTTTTTTACAGGTTGTCACTAAAAAAGAAAATCTATATTGTTATTTTTCTTAATGACCCACTGGTCAGTGTGTTAAATATGCCACTTGGAGCTCACTGTAGTCATCGACCCTTTGAAGAGCAGGTTTTTCTGGGAATGCTTTTTTTTCCAGAATTCTAAAATTGTACAGCAATCCAGAATGCCATTGCAAATTGAAACACACAAAAGTACAATGCAAGCTTTTTAACATAAATGCAATTTATTTAATATGTTAAATGAGACAAATGCATGTTGATCAGTGTAAGTGTACCCAACACTAAACAATTATTCTTACACCATCCTAAACGAAATCTTCAGAGAGAATTTGGTTTGAAAGATACTATGAATTAAAATGAAAGTTTTACTGAAATCATGTTACAGTGCATATATTACATGCATTAAAAATGGACATGACCTTGTTGCTGAAATTTATTTCATCCAAATATGAATATGTAATTTATACATTTTTTGTAAGCATGAAAACATATATAGCCAATGAAAATTCATCTCGTATACATAACAAAAAAAAAGGAAAACAAGTACAAATACAGTATTTGGCTCATAAATTATTCAGCATACAGTATGTTCTTTTGGACAAATAATGAACATTCATAAGCTCAGATATTCAAGTTGGTGCATGCATTCGGCATGTGATTGAAACCATGCGTCACTGAAATCACATGAAAAATATGAGTATGCTGGCGAAGCGTATTTAATTAGATTTTTTAAAGGGGAATTGCACTTTATAACACTTCTGCTCATGACTGATAATGTCCTTCTAATGAATGTGTCGCCCTTCCATTTTTCATTATGTTATGTTAGGATGCATATCATTGCACGACTTCTGATGTGGGCATACCTGCAGACAATAACATTAGGTTGGTCGTAGACCTAGTGTTGCATTTCTACTAGCTAGCGAAACCGAAAATGTCTGAGGACAAAGGAGATTTTGTTTTTGATCATGGAATTGTTATACAAAGTTGCATCGGGTGGAAAACTATGAAAATGTGCTTTCAGGTCAAGTTGAATGGGGGCATTATAACAACCAGGCACAATGCACCTCATTATTACACCGATATTGCATCAAACAAAAGCTAGCAGACGTTAGTTTGTTTGATTTCAACGCTACGTTAACAGAATGTTTTGCTTTGCTTCTTCTCGATTTTCCACTAAACGAAATCAAAGAAGAAGTAAAAACCGGAAACCATACTACTATGTGGACTTGCGCTAAAAAAAGGTCTTTGTTTCTAACGTTAGGCATTTAAAATGAAATAACTAATCGAAAAATGAAGGGTGACATTCATTAGAAGGACAATATCAGTCATGAGAAGCAGAAGTGTTCAATTCCCCTTTAATAATGAAATCTCTTTCACAAAGAATTCTCGATCAGACCTCCCATAATTATTTTTATAGGGACATTTTGTAGGTTACATAATAATGTCATATAACGAGAGAGCTGTTATAAGGTAATGTGTAAGTTTGACATACTGTTCTTCAGAGAGTGAGGCTTGGGGTCTTGATCCCTGGTCCCAGTAAGACCTATGTACAAGAAACAGAACATTTGACACTGTATTTTTAGCGTGTGTGTGTGTGTGTGTGTGTGTGTGTGTGCGTGTCTGTGCATGCGTGCGTGTGTGTATGTGTGTGTATATGTGTGTGTGTGCATGTATGTTAAACTGAATGTAATATTTATACTGGTAGCATGATTGACGTACGGCAACTGTAAAATAAACCTTCACAGAGACATAGAGAACGTGGGTACTTTCTAATCGCCTTTGCATCTGGAGCACACAGGGTTAACAGTCGCGATTATTGCATTTCTTTCTCACCCTCCCAGCTGTAACAATCCATACATACACCTGGAATTTGAGGCAAAATTCCTCAATCACAGAGTAGCAGATCTAGTAACAGACATTCACAACGAACACCTATGATTGCATATCCTTTCTTTTCCAGTCTTAATTCTGATAACACAGGCCTCTCACTATGACTACACACCCTTGGCTTTGCAGTGGTGCAGAGCAGCCACGGCTGTAGCCTTACTGCCACTGACAGTTGACAGAAGGAGTGGGGGGTGAGGGGGGGAGCAATTGCAGACTGGGGGGGGTTGGCCTCTGACTATCACGCATGGATGAAACACTGCTAAAATATCTGTAATGTAATGTTTACCCATTAGTGCTGTTTGTATTGATACGCATATCAAATATTTAACGGCTTACGCGGTTTGTGTACCGAGGTTGAGCTACACCATTTTCTTAAAGGTGTCTGCATACTTATAGTACAGATATGGCACTCCGCTTATAAAGTACTGTAAGATTGAAGAAACTTGACAGGTCATGATGAGTTAATTCAAATTGTTACTTTAGCATTAGCTTTAGCATTTGAAATGGCTAATTTATAGCAAGACATGAAAGCAAAATAAAAAAACTGATTTTTTATTTTTTTTAATCTCAAAAGAAAACTTTTGGTACTTAACATATTTGCAAAAAAAGTGCACATTTAACGCAAGTAAAGAAATTGTAAGCATTGGTCCTAGAAGGAGGGTGAACCAGCTGTGAATCTTGATATTGTTACAGGAGATTAGTGATTAGTCTCAGTGATTTGATTCACATTCACTTCTGTTGAATCCTTGAGTAAGAGATTAGGGCGTAATTAATGTGTTATCTCTTACTCAATAATACAACAGAAGTGAACATGAATCAAATCACTGAGACTAATCACTAATTAAGCTCATTTTTTGGTAACTGACATGTATAGAATTAGGGGATTAATAACACTAGTGTCCCGATTAAACATGGGGCAACTTATTATTATTTTTATTTTTTTTATCTCATGATGCCTTTTGGTCTTTAGATCTGCAGTTCCACTCTTAGTTACTTCAGTATTCTGCCATTGGCTGAAGTTGAAGCACTAAAACCACTCCAAGGAGAACAGTGCAGATCTGGTCAGCGCCTGATGAAGTTGAAGAACTAAAACCACTCCACGGAGAACAGTCCAGATCTGGTCAGCTCCTGATGAAGTTGAAGAACTAAAATCACTCCACGGAGAACAGTGCAGATTTGGTCAGCTCCTGATGAAGTTGAAGCACTAAAACCACTCCACGGAGAACAGTGCAGATTTGGTCAGCGCCTGATTTGGATTGTGTCACGGCCATGAGCATGTGCTCTCTGAAAGCTTGTTGGCTAAACTTGCTGTGTTTTTACTGATATAGAGCCATGGATCCTGTCATCATACTTTAATTAATCAAACCTTCTTATGTCAGAACATTTCAATAATAACTTTTGGTGTTGGTTTATAGTTACAATACATATTTACTATCTGATCTGAAGAAAACAATAATAATTACAGGATAATTGCATTTTTTTTTTTTTGCAACTTCACTATGATTTCCATTAGATCTCCAATAGAGGGAACAGACTCTGAAAGATCTGAGGTAAAAACCCTGGGCCACACACTGCTGATTCTCAGCCAGTTTCAATTGCAGTCACGCCTACACCCTGCACTAGTTTCCGCCACAGGCTACCCACAAACAATGCAGTTCCCAGACACACAGGGAACAAGGGGACCAAACAGCTGAATTCTGAATTTTCATGCTGTACTCGTCATTTTTGATATTTGGAGGTTCATGTCCCTGACTGTTAACGTGTCACTTTAAGGCAGCGATGTCCAAGCTGATGAGAAAGGGCCAGTGTGGACGTAGGCTTTTGCATCCCAGCACTAAGGCACCTGGGTCTAATTATCAAGTTCTCGATTGAAGAACATGATTCGATCATTCATTTAATCAGGTATACTATTGCTAGGCTAGAGACCTGCACCCACTTTTCGGATCATGTTGGACACCTCTGATTTAAGGGACGTGACCATCTTTCTAAAGGACCAGGTCAAATGACTTTAGTTACCTGACAAATTATTTAACTGATTAACAAGTCTTGACTTTAGAAAAAAACAAAAAAAAAAAAACAAAGAAAAACATTATAGAGGTTTGCGTGGCCTTGAACCTTCCTTGGAGCGACATTAAATCCATTATAACAACTCTGGAAAAATGGTGGGAAAAAAAAACAAAAAACAGACCCTACCAAGATCAAGCCGGCTGCTGCACTGACAGAACTGCAAAGCTCATTGGCTGAAATTAAAGAAACTATCCTGTGATCACCAACCACAGATCTGGCCTCTTTGAGAGAGTCAAACACAGAAGTGACGTCTGGAAAAAAAGTCAACATTAAGTCATGCCCAATGTTTGCCAAAAGTCATGTGACACACGAGAACTCCTGGAAGAATATTTTGTGGTCCGATGAGGCTAAACTTCAGCTCTTTGGCATGGCGGGCAAACTGCTATGTTTTGGACGAACCAAACGCAGTGCGTTGCTCGGGAAACAGCATCCCTACTGTCGAGCATAGTTGCCAAGGCAGCATCATCCTATGGGTTTTGCTTTCTAGCAAGTGGAACTGGTAAGCGTGTTGCCATCGAGGATGAGGTGGATGATACTAAATGTAGGCAAATCCTCGGGGAGAACCTGTTTCAGCTTGCTAGAGATCCGCATTGAAGGGGGCAAAGACTCATAAAAATAAATTATTTTATTACACGACAATGACCCAAATCATATAGTAAAAACTACAAAGCAATGGCTTAAAAAACATTGTTACAAGCCCAGTTTTGTTGTATTTTTTATACAACAAAAAAAAATGCACCAAAGGCCAGTTCCTTCCCTTATTATGTATGAATGAATGAATCATTGCATTTATACAGCACTTTTCCGAACACTCAAAGTGCTTTACAGTGATGAGTGGGAACTCACCTCACCCACCACCAATGTGTAGCCCCCACCTGGGTGATGCACGACAGCCATTTTGCGCCAGAACGCTCACCGCATATCAGCTGAGGTAGAGAGGAGAACATTTAAGCCATTAAATCAGGATGATGGGTGAGGCGAGAGAGCCAGGCTGGGAATTTAGCCAGAACACCGGGGAACCCACTACTCTTTGCGACAAGTGTCATGGGGTCTTTAATGACCATAGTGAGTCAGGATCTTGGTTTAACATCTCATCAAAGATGAAATAAGTTTACTGTAGTGCCTTAGTACACTTCAGGTCTGGCACATCATTAGACACCTATGAAAGGACCCATGTGTAAATTATTACATTACAATAAATATAATCAGCACATGGACAAGCAGTCAGGGAGATGAATTTAGTAGAACTTCTGGCAATCACTGGTGACGAAAGCCAGCAGCATTCTAAAATTCCACCTCTCTGCATTTGTCACAAAAGTCTACCGTGCAATCAAAAAATAAATAAATATATACAATAATTCATATCTATTCAACAATCATGTCCAGATGCTTACATTTCAGTTACAACCACTTTTCATGACATGTAAAAGCCCCGTGACAATGTTTATTTTCAAATTCGTCTAAAATTAATGGTACCCATATTCAAGGCCTTGTCTTAATTTGAAATGAAATCGTGAACAGGGATCCCCAGATGGATTGCATAAGGCAGACATGAATGGGGGGTTTTCTTCATCCTAGAAGAACCCCGGGCCCTTTGACGTCAGAACATGCGTACTTCTAACATATTTTGGGCTCTGTATCATTTGGGTATTTGAAGTCACAAGACTGGGATGTTTAAAATAATAATAATAATAATAATAATAATTAAATAAAAAAAAAAGTTTTCTGTATTTGGCTCAGACAGGGCAAAGAATGCTGCTAGCTGCTGGCATGCTATCCAGAAACTACTGTGCGGTAAGCTGCTCTCCTGCCAGGACCTGTCCGGGACGGTTGCCCAAGGCGATCAGATTTCCAGGATAAATAGTCGCTTTTCCACTGAGTGTCAAACCTGAGACCCGAGGAGCGCAGGCAGGAGAAATAAACGCCCCGAGCAGCGCTAATCAGATCTAAAGATAAAGGTAAAGTTTTCCCCCCACCCCCCCCTCTCCCTCTCTCTCTCTCTCCCTCTCCTTCTCTCTCACACACACACACACACACACACTCTCTCTCTCCCTCTCCTTCTCTGTCACACACATACACAAGTCACACAACTCACTCTCTCACACACACAACTCTCTCTCCCTCTCTCTCTCTCTCTCCCTCCCTCTCTCTCTCACACACACACAACTCTCTCCCTCTCCTTCTCTATCACACACATACACAAGTCACACAACTCACTCTCTCACACACACAACTCTCTCTCCCTTTCTCTCTCTCTCTCTCTCACACACACACACACACACACAACTCACTCTCTCAATCTTTTTCACCAACACACACACACACACACACAACTCACTCTCTCACTCTCAATCTCTCAAACACACACACACCTCTCCCTTTCTCTCTCACACACACACACATCCTGCATTGCTACAGTTGTACTATTTTTCCTTCCTCTTTCCCTTCATTTCTCTCTCCCTCCCTCCCTCCCTCCCTCCCACCATCGCACACTCTCAGAAACACTCATATCATCATTAAATGAATAAAATTGCTAAAGTGCAATGTACTTTAAAATGCACTTAAAAGGTTAGTACATGTGCCAGGTATATGATCACATAAAGGTAACATAAAAGGTACATATTCCAGAATGCATTAATGTATATATTTTTAATTGACATACTATGTTACAGCTATATGAAAGAATTCTGAAGAATTTGGTATTAGGGATATACTTTATGGGAGATTTTTTTAAATGCAACGAGAACATTTTTACTTCGACGTGCAGCGTATGACGCCGTAAGGGAACATTTTTATCTTCCTTTTTTTGTGATAAAATGTTTTTCATTTATACTGTTGAATGTTGGCAATGGTGTTGTTTTTCTTCAGGTCTATCCTTCCTTTTTGTCAAATCCAGTATATTTTTCCTGTTCAGAGAACTTAATTAAAACATTATTTTCCCGTCCCAAATTTTTTATTTTTTTTATTTTCTTGTTCGGCGCTAGATCGCAATAGATTTGTCTACTCCGGAATCACACCGCAGCCAGTGTAAAAAAAAGCAGAAAGACACGACCATCGGCAAACGGAAACTGAGGAAATGCGATTGCGACGTCCGTGCGTTTCTCTCGACCTGCCGGGAGCAGAACTCAGGCCCGGAGCGGGCTTGAGGAATTCTCCCAGACATGCGGACCTCACCTCAAAGTGACAGGGCACACTAAATATGGTCCATAACCCTGTCGTGGATGAGCCCAAGAACACAACATTTAGGGTCAAGATGGATTTTGACCCGATAACATGGGGAGATACAGTATCTTTTCGGTTTGTGTGGGAATGTGAGGAATCTAGTTCTTCGTATCTGAGGTGGAGTGAAAAACCGGACGCCTGTCTCTGGCTGGTGATCACCGCGATTGTATAGCCCTGAACAAGTTACACGCACATTCATTTAATTGCTCTAATTGTCTTTTTTTCTGTCATTACTGATCAGACAGAAATGTCATTTCTTTATTTACGTTACAGTACCTTAGGAAAATATTCATGTATTTATATATACGCTCACCGGCCACGTCATTAGGTAACAGGAGTGGCACCCGGGTTGGTCCGGGTTTGAGTTACTGTTGCCTTTCTATCAACTCGAACCACTCTGGCTATTCTCCTCTGACCTCTGCCATCAACAAGGCATTTTCGCCCAGAGAACTGCTGCTCACTTGATATTTTCTCTTTTTCGGATCATTCTCCGTAAACCCTAGAGATGGTTGGGCGTGAAAATCCCAGTAGATCAGCAGTTTCTGAAATAGTCAAACCAGCCCGTCTGGCACCAACAACCACGCCACGTTCAAAGTCACTTAAATCACCTTTCTTCCCCATTCTGATGCTTGGTTTGAACTTCAGCTCGTCTTGACCATGTCTACATGCCTAAATGCATTGAGTTGCTGCCACGTGATTGGCTGATTAGATATTTGCGTTAACGGGTGCAGTTTGCAGTTTAACAGGTGTACCTATTGAAGTGGGCGGTGAGTGTATACACACATTATATATATATATAATCCAGTGTGTACCCCTGTGTATTCATTCCATATGGCCATATCGCCTTAGATTGCCCCGACCCTCTGGGTCAAATGGCCAGAGGAGTCTTGCCCTGTCTCGTATTCTTATTATTTCACTACCGTCCTATGACCTAATTGTGCCGACAGTTGCAGCCACTTCAAGGCCAGATGAGAAGAAACAGCGGAGAGTAGTGTTCAGAGATGGGCGAGGCGCAGCTGGTGGATACATTCTTTGAGCATGACCGACGTTGCGGGGGATTCTGATCGCAGCCAATAAAAGATGAACGTATCGGGTTGGCTCAATCAGAACCAGAGCCCTTTGGACTTTAAATGGTGCATTTCTCGGAACCGGCGAGCCCGGTGGACAAGGGCTTGGATGTACATAAAAGGGGAAACGGGACAGGACTTCTGACATTACTCAAATCTCCGTGACTAGTAGAGGAAGAGGCGAGTCATCCACAACCTGAACCAGGCACGGAGGAACTGTGAATTTCACTGACGAGCATTTTTTATTGCAGGTTTATGCTGCGTCTTAAAATTTACAGCATAAACAGGCCAAGGCTGGGTGTACAGGTCAGGGAAAATATGGGCTAACTGGACCGTCACAGCGCCGTAGTTGAAAATCAGGGAAAACTGAAAAAGAGCGACAAATCACGGATCAAGGGTTAAAAAATAAATAAATAAATAAAAATTGAATTTAACTAAATAAAATTACTAAATTATCTCATGCACTGTAGGGGGAAATTATTAAAATAACATGCACAACTGTAGCCTTCTAGTAGCCAAACAAGCGCTTGAAGTTTCAGAATTAATGAGCAGTTGCATTGATAGGCTGGTGCATTTAATCAATCAATTTTGTCCATCAAGGAAATAAAAAGCGTGTTTTCGTAGTTGTTGAAGTAAAACAAAAAAAACATTTTTTTTTTAAAGCCAGGTACTTCCTACGTTATTGACCAGAGCTGTATTTTGGGTAATTCCCTCTCTCTGTCAGCAATGATGTGGGCTTAACACGAGGATACAAGGCGCCAAAAAGTCCGCGCAAGAGCACTTGCGAAAAAAAAACCGTTTTGACAATGGGACTGCCATAAGCCGTCATGGACTTGACGGGAACGCGCCTTCCAGTTCCCCAGTCCAGAGAGTGAGATTCGATTCAGCCAGAGTTCTCCTGGACCGCACCGGAGGTGCCGTCCCGCTGTACACACATTGGTTAATAGATTGTCTCTCATAATTGTTGCCTCAGGCTCAATAACTAATTATAATTATTTGCACTTTACATAGTGCTTTTCTCACTATGGTGACGGTGACTCAAAGCGCTACGCAGTGATGAGGGGGAATCTCGCCTCAACCGCCGCCAAAGTCCAATGCCCACCAAGATGACGGATGGCGGCCATTTTGCCACACTCACCACACATCAGCTGAGGTGAAAAGGGTAAGTTTTTATTTAAAAAAAAAAAAAATAATAATAATCATCAGGGGATGATTGGGTGGCAAGCTGAGGGAGCCGGGGAACCACCTTCTCGTTGCGATGAGTGTCACAGGATCTTTAATGATCACAATGAATCACAACCTCAGTTCAACTTCTCATCCGAAAAATGGCGTCTCCTACAACAGTGTGACCATCGCCAGGCATTGAGGTTTATTTGGCCAGAGGGGAAATCACCCCCTACCCCCAGCAACACTTGCAGCAGCAACTTACTCAGGAGGTCTCCCTGCCAAGTACTAACCAAAGCCAAACCTGTTTGACGTATTTTCTTTGGCTCTCATTTCTTTGATTATCGACCAAACGGCTAGTTTCAGTGCTCATCTTCATCATTCAGGAGCCTGTTGATTCACCGCAATCTTTAATTTGATCAGTTTAAAAAAAAAAACTTTTTTTAACTTCTCTTTATGTAATTTGCAATCTAGCACAAATGCGAATATGGGGTATTTAATTCTCCATGGCATACGTAGCTATTTGTGGCTTTAAAGACATTAAATGACCCCTCAGTACCGAAAAAGTGTTATTAAGTTAAAGCTTGTTAAAACCGTGGATTGTGCTGTTGTGGCTGGAACTAAAATGGGCACACTCTGGGGTCCACAGGATCGAGTCTGAGAACCACAGCCACTAGTTTAGCTCAATGTACCTAGTTAGGCTAATACGATCACGTTAGTTTTTATTTGGCAGGACTGTTTTTGCCTGATTTTGATTAGGCAAATGTGATTTCAGTGCTAGTTTGTACTTGGCAGGATTGTTTGTTTGTTTGCTTAACAGGTTACTCTACAGGGTTGGAGTCCTGATCCATGTGGTCACTTCTGGCACTACGATCTTTACTTCACTCTAGTGTGTTTCTTTTGCATCTCTGCACCTTGAACTAATGCACTTGTTGTACGTCGCTCTGGATAAGAGCTTCTGCTAAATGCCTGTAATGTAATGTAATGTAATAATGGTGCGTGACGACAGGGCTGCCGGCAGACTGAGAGAAATGTGACTCACAGTTATCTGTCTTACATGACAGGACATCCCCCGCTGAAATCCCTCCAAATAACCAAATGTCTGACATAGCTGTGACCCCCGTGCCCACACCGCATCAACAGCCCCGATCTACAACGGTTTCAGAAGAGGGTAACTCAGGAGGTACTTTCCAACAACCACACAAGCTTGAAAATGGCCACATTAACATCCTCTTTAAGACATGTTTACATTTACATTTAAAGCTAGGCATTACTGTACATTACATTACAGGCATCTAGCAGGAGCTCTTATCCAGAGCAACTTCCACAAGTTTTATGTAGCATTTACATTGCATCCATTTACACAGCTGGATATATACTGAAGCAATGCAGGTTAGGTACCTTGCTCAGGGGTACAACAGCAGTGTCCTACCCAGGAATCAAACCAGTGACCTTTAGGTTACAAGACTAGTAACCTAACCCAACAGTGAAGTATGTTGGGCTAACCATTATATTATAGCTGTTACTAATTCACCTAGTGTGTAAACACATAAAGCAATGGAAAAAATTGCACATTTGATTGCACATTTACACAATAAAGCCAGTGTAATTGATGATAAATGCATAAACTTGTTAATGTTTAAGCACTTTAACTGTAAAATGACATCATATTACCCTTACAGCACATGGCTAAAAATAATAAAGATCACATAATAAAATAAAGATAAAATATCAAGTATGTTTCTGCTGGTATGAGCATGCATAGGTAATAGTGTCGATATTATGTAACTTTTGCCTTAAACAGTCTGTTTGGAAATGCCTTGTCTTGTGTTGATAAACTGAACGATCGTGGGTAACTCCCTATAATTTATCGCTCGCAAACAGAGCAGAGAGAGAAGAGTTAGGTACTTCCCTAACTTTGACCCAGTGACGTTGCGCTCCCTGGTCTCGATTCGTTGGCACAGGCACAAACAGGCTGCTTAAACAACAACATCAGAGAAGGCTCAGCGAAGGCTGAAAAACAGCATTTAAAAAAAAAAAAAAAAAGTTTTATGTGTATTGTACCAATCAGAAATAAAGCCCGCCCCCACCAATTTCCCTGTGGTGACCATTGTAGAACACACACACACACACACACACACAATGGCCACCTGCCGAATTTGGCATGTCTACAAAAACGTATAGCAGCGGGGGGAGGAGGGAGTGGTGGAGAGCTCTGGGGAGATGCTGCTGACAGCTCTCCCTAGTGGCTGTAAAAGATATGCTCTTATTGCAGCCCAAGAGGCCATTTGTAATTTAATACATGTTTTTACTACCTTTTTATTGTAGTCCTAAACTTTCAGTTCAATAGTCCAACAGTCCAACAATGGCATTGATAAATCCATAGACCTCTCACTACCCATAAAACCATCTGTGAAGAGCCACATGTATTAACAGAGCCACAGTGTCAACAGCCCATGCTCTTACAGTTGACATATGAACTCCAGGTTTTCTAACTAGAACTTGGTCATCAGGTTTTCTTCTTTCTAAAAACAGACTCTCAGTGCGTCACATTGCCAGATTAACCATATATTTAAAATAGCTTCCCTTGAAAGTAGGACACTAAAAACAATAAGAATGACTAACTGTCATTTTACGTCCCAGAAAACAACAACATGGTTTACCTGGACAAAAAATATACACACTATAATATGAAATGATAACCATAACGTCTGGCTCCAAGCAAAAGTACAGCTTGGTAACTGATTAGTATCAAGTGTTATGGTCAGTTAGGACCAAAATTTTCATTTTGGCCATGCACACCAGTGGCAAGTTTTGAACACTGATGTTTAGAAGACCATCATGCCGCCAGTGAAATATTAAGGTAGGGCTTAGATGTCGTGCTGCTGCTTTGTGTGTGCTGGTAATGGTGGTCTTATAGAAGTCAATGGAACCAATGGAACTCCAGTGGGTCCAATACCCCTGGATTCAAGATGTCAAAAAAAAAATATATATTTTGGACACATTGTCATATAATATCACACAGTGTTGGCTCTAGCCTACATAATAATCCATCCGTTCATCCATTATCTAACCCCACTTATTCCTGGTCAGGGTCATGGGAGGGGGATACAATTAAAAAAAAAAAACCAAACCAAACATCAACAATTTTTGAATACTAAAATTAAAATGAATGTAAAAAAAAAATTTTTTTATTTTATTTTAACAACTCATATTTCTTCAGAGGCACAAAATAGTCTTAAGCCAACCAACATTTTCCAGGAGATCTACCATTCTGTAGGTTTTCATTTCAACGCTAATTTGGCACACCTGACTTTTCTCATTAGCAGCTCATTGGGATCTGTAGCTGTTGAATGAGTCGTGCTTTGTTAGTGTTGAGATTAAAACATACAGGACAGTACACCTTCAGGAACAGGGTTGGGCAGCCCTTGCTCTAGCTGTTGAATGCGGCGTGCTTTGTTAGTGTTGCAGTGAAAACCTACAGGACGGTACGTGCCCAGGAACAGGGCTGGTTGCCACGGTCCTAAGCAGAGAATAAAAAAGTAAAAATAAACACACTTGTCTATTTGTAAAGCACAAAGGTGGTATCTCATAACAAATGGGAGGGGTTATGGACAATATGGATTCTTTATTACCCTCACTGTGAAGCTTGATGTTAAATAAGTGGTTAAATAATAACTCACTATTGGGGAAATAGGGCACAATGGTAACAGAATCAACTGCCACCTTGCAGTCTTTATGACAACCTTACAAAACCCTATCCTGTCCTATCAGACACGGTAGACCTCCAGCACTGTGTATTGTACCGTCTCCATCCATGGTTGCTCACTCAACAAAGACTCATTTGGGATTTTCCTAAACATGAGGGGTAAGGGGTTTTGCGTTCACGGAATTGGGCTTTTGAAAGGCCGGAGGTCGTACTTCGCAGGTGCGGGCTGACGGCACCACACCCTTGAACCACAGCGCTTGTGTTTGTGATTCTCCAGCAGCAAAGCGATGGGTTGGGTGTTGTGCCGTCACCACGGACAAGAACGTGCGCCAGACAGAAAGAAAAGTTGATATGGAAAACAAATGGTGGAACACAGTTGGAGTCCATCGTTAACAGTAATTTTTTATCATTTCGTCCAAAAAGAGTGATGTTGGAAGCATGTTCGGCCAAAAACAAAGGTCAAGCTTAGTAACATCCTCTTCATGATCATATTAGATCATTAAGTTATGTGTTAACATTTGAGAAAACACTGGGGAAAGGTCATTCCCTAATGGCTTCCATTGCTTACTGCTTGACAATGAGGTGGAAAAACTGGCATAAAGTGGAAATAAATTAGCTTGATATGTTGTGCCACAAGGCATGAAAGAATGCTTGAGACAGCAGGAGCCAAAACGATCAGTTTAGCCAGGATGAAGAAAACTTTAAGCAGCGTAAATCAGAGGCATAGGTACTGCTTGGCTGAGTGTTTCTACCAGGCGCAGGGTACAGTAACTACATGTATGTCTATTGTAAGTATGACATCTACTTTAAAAAAAATAACAAATAAACTAAACTAAACTAAACACATCAGACCTGCACCAAATACCTGCCAAGTTATTCACTTTGGTACAGAATTATGTAAACTAATATGGTTTTAAACATTGGTTGAAGTAACGTGAACAAAAAACACTTGAATGGCATATGTGGCCTGTAGAGCAGTGACCCCATGCTCTCGTTACCAGCTCATTGCAAGTTGCAATGCCCTATATAACAATAAAGTACATTGCCCTTAAAGTTAAAATTGAGCACAATACACAGCAAATTTGTGATTAGTGAGGGCTTCCTTTGAAAGAAAAAAAAAATGTTTTCCCTCAAAATATACCTCAGATGGATACAAGAATATATGAATTTATGTATGAATTTTTGTTTTATTATTTTCCCCATGTATTTCATCCCAATTTGGAAGAACCAGTCACAAAAAATAATAATAATGTAGGCGCTCTGAGATCTGTAGAGGCCAGTTCATCAGCCAACTATGGTGCTGTCTGGGTTCTAGCTAATTAAATTGATTATTGCCACCGACTGCCCAGGAATTTAACTCACCTGGAGTCCGAAGGTTTAAATCAGTCCCTGACTAGAGGGTAAGAATGAAAACCAGCAGCACAACCGGCCCTGAGGCCGGACATCTGCAGAGACCAATTCATCAGCCAGTGACAGTATGGTGCGATCCGGATTCAAATTCCATAGTCCAGGTTTTGCATGTCGCTATGGTCAGTAAGAACAAATATCTGAAGCAGATGTGTCATTGGCCAAGCTTTTGAGGAAGCTTACGATAACATTTTAGATGATTCTGTGCTTTCCCAACAGTTTGGGGAAGGACCTTTCCTGTTTCGGCATGACAAAGCTCCCGGGCACACACAAGGTCCATATAGAAATGGTTTTGTTGAGAATGGTGTGGAAGAACTTGACTGGCCTGCACAGAGCCCTGACCTGAACCCCATCCAACACCTTCAGGATCAATTCGAAAAGCCAACTGTGAGCCAGGCCTAATTGCCCAATCAGTGCCCAAACTCACTAATGCTCTTCTGGCTGAATGGAAGGAAATCCCTGCAGCAATGCTCCAACATCTAGTATAAAGCCTTCCCATAAGAGTGGAGGTTGTTATAGCAGAAAACGGTGTACCAATTCCATATTAATGCCCATAATTTTGGGTGAAATGCTGGATGTCAGACATGTTTATATACTTCTGGCCATATAGAAAGGTGGGTGCTACACATTGGTGGTGGGTGAGGGGGGTTCCCACTCGTTACTGTAAAGTAAAAAAAAAAAAAAAAAAAAAAAAAAGAGTGCTATATAAACATAATGATTCATTCACATTTTAATGAGCTGTGCCTTCTAAACACACTTACAAATATATATATATCCTGTTAAAAAAAAATAAAACTAAGTTACATTACATTACAGGCATTTGGCAGACGCTCTTATCCAGAGCGACGTACAACAAAGTGTATTACCATAACCAGGAACAAGTATGACGAAACCCCTAGAGAGAAGTACCGGTCCAAGTACAGGGAACAACCGCATAGTTCAACTTGGACCCTGATGGTTAAACTGATTAACACTAACAACGAGAACGGCAACAACGCAATCTATGGAAAAATAAAAATAAATAAAAATACAAGTAGTCGTTAAGACAGGCGCATCAACTAAGTAACCTATGAAACAGCTGCCTAGTTACAACCCTAAGTTTAGTCATTTACAGGGGGGAAGGGAGGGATGGAGAGAGGTGCAGCCTGAAGAGGTGGGTCTTCAGTCGTCGTTTGAAATTGTTCACAGTCTCAGCTGTTCTGACCTCCACAGGGAGGTCATTCCACCATCGTGGGGCCAGAACAGACAGGAGACGTGTTCTGGAAGTGTGACATTGGTCTCGTGAGATTCTTACACGTCAGCTATCTGTGCTACAGTACGAGGCAGTCCTAGTGTTTCCTGGAAATGCAAGCAAGGCAGGGAATGGCTGGTTATGTCAGGTGGTTTGTTTGAAAGCCGACCACTTCCTCATAAGCTGCCTCAGAACTGGAATGCAATGCATTGTTTGTATGGCATATGCCTCTATTGTGATAACAGCAATTTAAAAAAAAAAAAAAAAAAAAAAAAAAACTACATGCATGAACATACCCGCCTATAGTGATAATGCACAAGTTATACTGGTTATTGAGTTTAAATAAGGACAGCTGCGCTTTAAAAAAAAATAAATGTAGCATGAAATAAACAGACATGTTGTGCGTCTAGATTCCTTAGTCAGCAAAAGTGAGACGCTTATAGGTGATTAAGTAAGTGTACGAAATGCACAGGTTTACAGGAAAGTGCAGTCACAAAGGTCATGTGATAAGAATTGGAGATTAAGATAATCTGCTTCAGGAGATTTGGAGGCAGAACAGCACTGTATACATGAAGTGCCCTAAAGTGACGTTCACTACAGATGTTTATAGTGAACTGCTTTTCAGGCACGCTCATCCATTGGAAATAATTTTCATACGGTATTATATGCATTGGAAAATTATGGATGCAAAACACGGACAAAACAGCAAAGGGATGTTTCATAAACAAGTTTAACCGATGTGGCTAACAGATTATACCAACCCTCTGGCAATAAAATAAACATATTGCGTTCAGAATCTCTAATCGAGGGCAAAAAACACAGCAGTTTGCTCTCAGTGGCGGGAACGGGAATAGCGCATCTTAATCCGGCGATGGGTTTCTCAACGCAGCCTCGCAGCGAGCTCGCCCCGTTTCCTATAAGTCACGTGACCTTCGCCGCCCATTCACAGAAAATAGCGCAACCGCGACAAACAAGGTGGGGCTTCAATAGAAAATTCCTGCCGTGGAATTTGACCTTGGTTGACTCGATTAACTGTACAGATCATGTCGTATCCTTATGGTTTCAAACTTTACCTCTTATCAAGCCTCTTATCAATGATGACACCTGGTTCAGTTTGCCTGATTTTTCCTTACAAACGGCGGTGAAACGGTGATTAAGGCACTCGCAGAATACGGTTGATGCAGTCAGCAATAAGAAAACATCTGACACTACCATTGCCAAATTGGTGTTTGAGGAAACGCAGACATATATACATTTTTACGAAAGTGTACAATTATTACATCCCCAGGAAGTTATCGGCAGTTGAGGGTCGTTAGTTATGCCGTCCAGAGCCTAGGCACCTGTTGACTTTTCAACGGGTAAGCGTGACCAACTAACCATGACGTTAAAATAGTCTCCAATGTGCAATATTAATCATGATTAATAACGATACAATTGATAATATTCTTGTTATGTCATAATATGCTTGTTATGTCCGCGACTACGGACCCCACCATGGAAATGTAGGCTAGCTTCCTCTGGAATTGCAGAGCGTCAGCAGGTCAAACAGGGCTGCTGACTCGCGCGCTTTTGGCGCGAGACGCACACGTTCGGGGCTCTGTCTTATGCTCTCACACTACCCGAACACGCCCGCCTCAAACTAAATAAAAAGACCGCAATTAAAAAGTCACTCCCTGATTAAACAAAATGCGCATCTGTGTGCCTCCCAAGTCAGGAACATGGACTGAAGTAAAAAAAAATAATAATAAAAAAAAGGTTTTACTCTTGCAGTTATTCAGCTAACTCATAGGACTCTACAGTTCTTCCATTTTAGGAACATTTTCTCCTTAAACGTGATGTGTGCTAACTTGAAAAATTATTTAGCAGCACATCTATTGATTGGGATGCATTATACTATTCTTAATTTTTTCAATTTAGGACCACATGTGCTCCTTGGAAACAATGTTGGCATAGAACCATGACTCAATAATCCTGCTTTGTGACACAGGCCTCCGGTCCGTCTTATTTATTTTTTGTGCCAGTGCCTATACGGATGCAACATATACTTCATCAAACCCTGTGTGGGTTTGATGAATTATTTAACCCCACGTAGCTACTACTCAGGAGCAGTGGCCAGCCACAGTGCAGCACCTGGCCACCAGCTCCAGTTCTGAGGCAAGGGCAATGACTGGAGTATACCTAATCTATTTTTAGCAGATGGGGGACCTAAGTAACTAATGCACCTACAATTTATACAATGCCTAAAGTGCACGAGGGCATTGCAGATGCTACAGGTAGACCTACTGTGGTGCACACTGGGTGACTTTTAGGACAGTTGTCTAACTTTGCAGATTACCTTAGCCACACGGAAGTAATCCTTGATCTCTTATTTTAGCACCGTAAACGCTTGCTCTGCATTAAAAAAGTCAAGATACAAATATGACTTAATGGATGGAAATCCGAGGAATCGCTATACAAGCTGCGCTGTAAGTTTTGAATTCGCTCCAGAAGAACGGAGAGAGAATATTATGTCCTCCGTCGACCCTGAAAAGACGGTGTCTCCATATTCTCGATCCACAGAGAACAGGTGACTGGAGAGACAGTGGAAAGCCCGTCGTTTCCCGAGCAGTTCGACTTCGAGCCGAATACTACAGGAGTATACGCATACCCCAGGGCTTGGGCCCATGAAAGAGTCCTGCATTCAGTGGACAATCCTGCATTCAGTGGACAATGTCTCAGCCAAATCTAAAACTCCAAAGCAAGGAAAACAACAAGAGGAGTGGCCTTTTTTTTTTTTGGGGGGGGGGGGGGGGTGCTACAGCTAAATATAAAATGTGCATAATAACTTCACTTCACTCAATTCTATGTGCCTGCTCGACCACTCCGCTCTGCAGCAGCAGGGCGTCTTGTAACCCCTCCCACCCGCCCAAAGGGATCACAGAGCTTCTCCACCCTAGCTCCCCAGTGGTGGAACGAACTCCCCGTCCCTCTCCGAACCTCCCCCTCACTATCCATCTTCCGCCGTGGCCTGAAGACTCATCTCTTCAGACTATACCTAGAATAACCACCACCATGCTGTGTATATATATATATATATATATATATATACATATTAAAAAAAAAAAAAAAAAAAAAAAAAAAAATACCCTTTTTTCCTTGTTACATGTTGCCCCATCCCTGCACTTCTTGGTAAATTGTATTTGTCCTAATACTCTAGCTTAATCTTCTGCCTAGTTTGGCTTTGCAGATGTTAGACCAGGATAGTGTTCATTGTTCTCAGCTAGAAATAGCTGTACAAAATAAGTAATTGTACCTTACTGAACCCGTGTTCAGCAGTTGTCTACGATCATGAAAATGCACTTCTTGTACGTCGCTTTGGATAAAAGCGTCTGCCAAATGAATGTAATGTAATGTAACTTCATCAATTATTATTTATTATTATTATTATAATAATGATAAAATCATAAAATGAAAAAATATATAGTAGCAGTACAAGTAACAGTATTTGTTATTTAATTTGTGTTACCCTAAAAAATGTTTTTTTTTTATGCATATAGGTCTGATAGCATGCATTTTTGACACTGTAAACCCCAAACTGACATTCTGACTCCAACACTTACTCTTCCAATCCACATCAAACATACTGAGACTTACTTTCCGGAGAGCGCCCTGTGAGAGCGCGGAGTCAAAAGGTCACATTCGTAGAAACTCATTACAAGCTCAAGTCAACCATTCACCCACACCCCCATAGGAGTGTGATGACAAACACCTGTTTCCAAGCCCACATCAAACTCCCAGACAAAAAAAAAAAAGAAACAAAAGAAAATTACAGAGGGTCGGTGTGAGGCCTCACTTTTTAAAGTGTTTTAGCGACATCTTGTGGATGTATAGTGTATTAATTTTTTGTGGACTGATCGCATTCAATCGGCCCGGTGTGCACAACTTTTTCAGCGATGACCCAAAGATATTAATCCATTCGTTTCGCGACCAAAAGTGGTGTGATTTTTATCAACAACTATTTTTAATTTGACAATTAATTGCTAACTAAATGAAAGGACAGTTACTGAAATTAGCAGGCAATTAATCACAGAAAGCACAGCCAGATTGACAGAATGTAAGGCTTTATCATAGCATGGGTAAAGTGCTTGACGCTACCAGACGGAATATTTATTCTCATTGACGTTAATCATTGTCAGTGAGTCCCTTTTTAATTAGTATCAGCCACTTATCCATTTCTCATTCTAACAAATTTCATATTTGTTTACACACTTGTTAAATGTCAAAAGCACACAAAGACTGGATCGCGATGATTAGGTAAAGCCAGTAACTACCCTTCCTTGTCTGAGAAAGAAGCAATCTATTTAGGTACAATTGGCGCCATCTCGTGGTATGAAGTAGGCATGACGAGTCAGTCAACATTAAAGCAGGCATTTACGTGTTAATATGAAATACACAGTCAAATGCAAAAAAAATAAAAAATAAAACATTTTTTAATTAGTTTTATATTTAGCATTTAATTGCACAAGCACAGAATAACTTTAATGAATACTAGCCAACACGTTTTCTTCCCCCATACAGGCCTTATTGCCTGTGATTGCGGTAAGCCGCACGATAACACGACCAAATGGATGGTGACATATTTGGCCGGCCGACGCACAGTTTGCGGACCGCTGACCTAAACAAGAACTTGCTAGCCAAACAAGAGCGTCAAGGTCAAGTATTATAAGCAGTTTGGCAGAGTGCAGTAAGGATTGCGTGGCTCGCCTCCAAGGTCGTCTTTATCTCAATATAAATAAATAGGTGCCGCCCAGAGCGCCGTGGGAATGCAGTGTTCGGAGTAAATCCGGGATAACTCAATGATTTCATGACCCAATATACATCTCCCCCTGTTTGTGCACCGCTGCAATAGGCTACCATATAAAACAATATTTATGTGTGCGGGTGTGTGTAAATACAGAGCGGTTAAAAATGTTAAATATTTTATAAACACACTTATAAATAGGCTGTTGGACCGCCACAGTTTAAAAAAAAAGAAAAAAGTTTTTAATTAATTTAATTTAAACTGCCACTTCTCTCTGCAGGCTGAAACTTGCTGCGAGTGTTTGCCTGTAATGTCTTGCTGATCAGACTAATGTGTTGGCACCTCAGTTCTGGAGTGGATCGACTTGCTTCTACACACAACTGACATTTTTCGGTTATGTCTCTTAGTTACGTGCTGACATCAACTTACACACCTTCCTTTCCATTGGTCACCGAAGCGCCCATCAAAAGTCAGTGCTTCCACTATCACTGCTCATTCAAAGTCACTGAGGTGTTCGTTGCCTTTTTGGGTACGCATAATCTGTAAGATTATAATACAATAACCAAGCCTTTAACGCAATTTTAGTGCGCGGCTGTGTACACGCTGGGGTGTTATTTGCTTAATTAATTGACAAATACCTGCATCTTCTTTGCATATACCAGGTGTGACTTATCTCATCAGAGAACGGCCGGTGTGGGTGCAGGTTTTTGTTTTAGCCCAGCCCAGCACTACGACACCTGATTCAGTTATTTAACTAATCATGGTCACCTGTCCTCAGTCGTTTTAGCGCTGGACTAAAACGAAAGCCTGCTCCCACACCGACCATTTTCGGATATGATTGGACACAGCTGGCCGAACAATGCACACCTCATTCACCAGCTAGGGATCTTTTTCAGTTGCTAATTAGTAGAATCAGTTGTGCCAAATAAGGGTTGAAATGAAAACGTACAGGACGGTAGATCTCCAGGAACAGGGTTGGGCAGCCCTTATTTGTACCGTTGGTTCTATATTTTATTTATTTTGTTCCATACCGTCACAAACCACATATTCCCACAACATATATAAATAAAGATAACACAAGATTATAATTATTGTGCAAGAACTCGTTTGGATAAATACGCTAAATGATAAATTATACACAAAAACTGTGCTTTGCGATTTCAGAAAAAAAAGTGTAACTGATGGTATCTAAAAACCTTCCATTTTAAAGATACACATTGTGCCACATTCTGAACTAAATATGTTGCTGAAATAAATGTGAAAATGTGAACAGTTACAGATGCCATTTCAACGTAAAATAAAGGAATTTGAGGACATAAAAGTTAGTTTATAGTTTCACTTTCGTATTTAAGATAATAGATTAACTTCGTGGAATAGCAGATTTAGATAAATCTAGATATAGCGAGATGTTAGAAAGTTATATAAACAGAAGTTTATTAAATTCTCTTCAAAAATGTCACGGCTAATGGTTTTTCTCTCACTTGTATCGAAGTGATATAAAACCATTCAGAAGCAATACTCTGAACAAATACAACAGCTAACGTATGAAAACCTTTCTCACATATTACTGTCTTATTCATAGTTTAAATTTGTACTCACTTAGAAAAGGAACATCATATAGTGCATGAATAAATCATCTCTTCATTTAAAATCCATTGGATAATCTTGTTGAAATTCATAAAAACAAAGAACCTTTAGCTTTGTTAGTACATGTATGGCCACGGTGCTGCATTGCTCCATTTAAGTTTTGCTTTCACTTTTTTACCCAATGTGCAATACGTTGCCAAGAAGGGGAGGAGTAATATGTGTTTAAACAACTGATAGTACTGGTCATTACTGATGAACTGCGAATGAACAGTTATTTTGCAGTGATTTTGTGTTGTACAGTACTGTACGAACACCGAACCTGACAGCTCATAAAAACGTATAGTAGGATGGCAGCTTGCACGTCACACCTTTGTTCTTATGGTTGTACCATTTATTCAATGAGATCATTTCCCCCAAGTTCCCCCAATTAATTAATTATTCAGTTGAGTTTTCTTTGATGCCTGCGGCCTTTAACTTTGATGTTATCCAACATTATGGGGGAGTCCACTGTTCCACCATCCCTCCAAATGTATAAAAAAGCAAAGTGGTCGATAAAGATTTTCGAACCTTAAAAAAGATGCGTGTCCCATTCGCTGTCATATGTACAGCTCTACATAATTAATGACCAGTTTGAAAGGTACAGCTAATTCCTCTGATCTGGTAGAAGAAAAAGAAAAAAAAAACAACTTTAAGTGTTTTCATTTTTTTGACACAATACAAGTGTCTTAAATGTATTGCAGGGAAAATTAAATTTTATCAAGTAGAATATTTGTCCTGAGAATAAGACCAGAGGCTCATGTCCCCTACAGAGGACAAAGAATAACTGGCATTTCTTGGGACAATATGAAACCTACAGTGTAAATTTAGCTTTGTAAGCTTTAATATGAGTTTAAGATAAAAATTATATAGCACTCAATACACTGCATAGCCTGTGATTCATGTATCTTTATCTCATGAAAATGTTTGAACAGCCAATTCAATGTAATTAAACAGTCATACAGCTTTCTATTGCGTGCATTGTCAGAATAAAAGTTTATGGAATGGAAAGTTATGGGCCTTTGTGTTTGTACGTCACAAAACAAATATATTAGTGGCCTATGGTGTTGACTTTTTGATATAAAATCTCATTGTTATATATAAGCGGAGGATGTTAGAACAAACACAACACTGCAGTGTACTGGATGTGTAGTGTAAAAATTATGCCTGTGTTATCATCTTTTGGCCAGTAGGTGGTGTAAGATTCAAAGTTGATGTGATCCACTTAAACAGTGGCTATTCAGTCTAGCCTGCCGCCTAGATTATTTCAGCCAACTTGTCACATTAGGACAGTGGAGGTCAGGAGCACAGCCGGTTCTGGGCACAGGCGATGAGGGCTGTCGACTCAGTCACCATCCATCTGGATGGCTGCCAAACCAGGGGGAAAAAAATAAAAATCTGCGTGTTGCACCCATGATAGTGGCCAACCGCCCCCACCCCGATCCACAGTCATAAACAAAGACGAAGAAGGGGTATTTAAATTAAATCCGCTGAATTCAGGCTGCATTTCCTGTATTTTTGACAACTGCCATAACTGTAAATAAACTTGGCTTCGTTCTTCATTTTTACTTTGTATTCCGGTTGTTTTTCTCCTGCACCACCTTCTTCTTACCACCTTACCACATTGCTAGAAAAACAGTGTGAGACAAATGCATGAACTATTTCCTTGTTGTTTTTTTATTTTAAAAAAATCAAGTTAGTAGTTTTACCTCTACAAATGCACAGGAGGTGGCAGCACTGACTCAGGATATACAGGTAGGTAGCGCGCTCAACCACTGTGGCAAAAGATCAGAGAGGTTGGGTAAGGATGTAATGTCGATAATAACCTGAAAATAAGTCACATGAAGTCGTGTGAAATTTGCATCTCTGCATGGAATTACATTTATTCACCTCTTATTCACCTGCTCAATATCCTGTTAGTTAGTTTGTTCCCAGCAGGAATACAAATCCTGAGTGACTGAGTGAGTGAGTGAGTGATGAAGTTACACCATTGGCCGGCCGGATCATGTGTGTTAGGTCCAGCCATATACTAGGTTTTAACCCGGTCTTGTTTTTTTTTTTTTTTTGTTTCTTATTTTTGAAGGTATTCTGGGTGGAGTTTTGTTGCGGGTACCCTATTCAGACTTTCGGTTTCAGACTGCAAGCTAATTGCCCGAAGCGTTCAAAGCTGCCCCGTGCCCAGTACCCTTCAAAGACTAGCCAGCTTTCAGTTACATTTGGACAGGCAGACAGGGACAGAAGTGACGGGGGAGGTTTGCAGGACATTTCGTCACACATTCCCCCACTCGCTTCCCTTACCATTCACCCGGTCACAGTCTGACTCCGGACCAGGTCAAACATTACACACGCGAAAACAAAACGTGACCTGAAATCACATGAAATTTGCACCTTCACATGGCAATTCCACGCTTTCAACACGTGAAAACAAAACACGTGACTTGAAATAAACGACACAGGTTCCCCCCCCCCACATGTTATAAGTGGATTTTTTAAAGTTCACGTGTACTCTTGACATGCTGGGGGGAAACGTGATTTTCACTGGATTTTTTTTTGTTAGACAGATATGTTTAACATCAAGATACGGACCAGGATTTGTGCTTTTGTTTTATCTCCAAGGAATAGTTTTTATGATGCTAGAGGTCAATCTGCTGGCACTAAACTTAATTCACTGTTTTATTGAGTCCTTTTCACTGTCTTGATCCTCAGCTGATGCAAGTTGCAAACAGACAAGCATTACATAATTTGACATATTATGACCAATAACAACAGTGCACATATGGTACAGTTCAGATAAGTAATACCTCAATGTTTATATAATCCAATATCAAACATCTTAATGCAATTGAGACATTACAACTTTGAGACATTCTCCCCCGATGTAGTACTCCTGGTTAAAATATTTGATGTATGTCTCTTTTTACACCAAATGGAAAACATTTAACTACTGAAATTTTATTTAATTGTGCCAAATATCTGAATTGCAAAAGCATGACAACGATACTAGCTTTATCTAAATCGAAAATCTTTAGCTGACAAATTTTAGCTGCTAACAAAACAAGAGGTGTTGTTCAGTATTTCTGCTCTGTAGTTCAGTTAGAAAGCTGTGTGTTTGCACACAGAAATATAAGACGGTGAACTGCAACGATGAAGAATCTACGGTGTCTCTACGGGACCAAGTGATTTGGTCTCTCTTTCTCCTGTGGGTTCCATTTATTTGGTAAATGGACTGCATTTATATAGCGCTTTTATCCAAAGCGCTTTACAATTGATGCCTCTCATTCGCCAGAGCAGTTAGGGGTTAGGTGTCTTGCTCAGGGACACTTCAACATGCCAGGGTGGGGTTTGAACCAGCAACCCACCGACTGCCAGACAATCGCTCTTACCTCCTGAGCTATGTCGCCCCCTATTTATTTATTTATTTATTTATTTATTTATTTATTTTACACGACAGAGTGGTGGGCTAGGCTGCACGATTTACCAGCCAGAGAGAATATTTACTCACATTTGGTGCTTGGTGGGTGTTAATTTTAAACCCTGTTCATAATGCTTTATGAAGATAGGTAATGTAAATCATGTATAACAGACTTTTCCCCCCACCACCTATAACCTTGACCTCTTGGGCAAGCTATCTAGATGTGCAGCACTTAACCCTCATATATTTTTATTTACAATGCCTTTTATGTTTGGGGTCAAATAGACTCTTAACAGTTTAAACAAGCACAAAATGACTGTAAACAGAAAAAGGATGTTATCTTTAAATATTGAAAATATTTTACATTTTTTGCCTCATTTTAAGGCCTGAAGCAAGTGAAGGTTTGTGAAATTTAAAATGTGCCACCAGAATCAACCGCAAAAAATTGTGAAAAAAAGGCTTTGAATTTCATGCAGCGACAGCACATGGGGTCAAAATGACCCCACACAACACCTTTGTACACAGGTTGATAAAAGTCTTCTGAAAACATAACTATTGTACGTTCTATTTTTATTGCTTGTTTAATTTTTTTCTATTTTTAAGTATTGCACTATGGCCCCGGGGGAACTATATTTCATTCTACTCTTTGCATAACCTGTAAAGAGAAGGAATGACAATAAACTATCTATCTATCTATCTTATCCTTATCGCATGTTTACCATTTAATCCCACCAGGAAATGTCATATAGTATCAAGATGAAAACAAGGTTTAGTGGTTTTAAAGGTGATGAGTAAGATTTTGAACCCAATTCTAACTGGCAGCCAGTGCAGGGAGGCTAGTGTAGGAGTACTGTAAGATCTGCGACAAGTTCTAGTGAGAAGTTTGGTGCCGGCATTTTGTACAAGTTGGAGTCGTGACAATGTAGAAACACTAAAACAGGTGGATAAAAAATTGAAATAATCAAAATCTGATTTAAAAAAAAAAAAAAACATGAATAATTTGCTCACTGTCATTTTCAGACAGAACTGTTTTGATTTCAGCAACGTTCCTAAGTTGTAAAAACAAGATTTTACACAATTTTTTACATGGCGAACAAAGGTTAGGTGGGGATTAAATATGACACCAAGGATTTTAGAGGATGGTTTTATATTACATATATAAAATAGAGGCAAATAAAAAAAAAAATGTCTTGGCCCCAAACACTATGCAGCTCACGATATATATACAGAGCCTATCCAAAAGCAACACCCCAACGCAAGACAGAACATGATTTCAGTGTGGCTTCCCTTCAAGAGTGATGCTTACCAGACGGCCCTCGTGTGAAAACTCAACTCAGTTTCTCCATAGCAGGGATGTCAAATCTTACCTGAAAAGGGCCGGTGTGAGCACAGGCTTTTGTTTTAGCCCATCACTTTAAAGCCACCTGGATGAACTAATTAAATAATCATGGTCTTCAATTCAGACCTCGATAAGTAGAATTAGTACTGGGCTAAAACCAAAACCTGCAGCCACACCAGCCCTTTTCGAATAAGATTGGAGACCCTTGCTGTAGGCTGTTTTTTCAATGTTAGCAAAAACCTGCATCCCTGCTCTGTAGTCTTCTAGCTCCAGGACATCCTGATTCAACTGGCTAAAAATTAAAGAAAAAAAAATGTCCTCTCCCTCCAGTGGAGCTACTCAGTGGCCAGCAATAGAGGATTGTGGTTGTACTGGGCAGCTCCCAGGTGTGAATGTGTATGAGTGTGAAGCAGGGCGTTCGTGCAAAAGAGCATCCGTGCTCAGCGAACCCGCCCTGGGTACATGAAGGTTAAATAAAATAAATCCTGGTTGCCTGGTTTAGAGCTGGATAGCTTGTTGGGATGGGCTCAAAGGGGGTGTGTGTCAGTGTTGGTCTAATTACTTGACCAGTCCTGAGAGAATGTGCCATTCCATTCAAAGGTGTCCATGACAAAGCAGTCAATCATTAGTGAGATCAAGTTAATGAATAGCCGCAAATGCAATCTGACCAAAGTCTACAATAGAAATGTCCATTCAAGCAGTTATCTATTGTCTCATATACAATGTTTAACACAAAGCCCAGTGTAGGCTGAGGGTTTGAGCATGGAAGACTACGATGGGGAGATAGCGTTTCTCGGCAACTGGGGCCGATTTCAGCAGATTGTCTTTTTCCTGCTATGCGCCAGTGCTGTGCCAAACGGATTCAACGCTCTCTCCATCGTGTTCCTGGGAGACAGCCCACCCCATCGCTGTCTGATCCCAGAGGCGGCTAACATCACTGAGGAGTGGAGACAGGCCAGCATTCCCACACAGGTGGTGAACGGGAAGACGGAGTACAGCAGGTGCACAAGATACAGGCTGGACCTGATCTCAAACTTCTCAGCCCAGGGCCTGTCCCCCAGTAAGGATGTCAACCTCTCTGAAGTGCCACTCGAGGGCTGCTCTAATGGGTGGACCTACAGTAAGGAGATCTACCAGTCCACCATAGTAACTGAGGTGAGCAGCTCGCATTTCACAGCTGACAGGCATATAATATTATACTGAAGCTAGTATGAAATGAAGGATTCTTTAAAAGTGTGTTAAACCTTTATTTTTCTAGGTTTGTCTCAGGGAGATAAAATGATAAATGTATTCCATGTAAGATACAAGTCAGCAGCCTCAGTGCTTTTTATATGCAGCAGGTTAGGCCCCCACCTTTGATGTTGCCTAACTAATGTTTTTGATTATTTCCTGTGCAATAATTTCACTGAGTAGCATACTGTCAACTTTTAACTGGGTATGAGTTTTCACATACCGCCTATTTTGTATGATTTATTTGAATGGTCATTATGTAATAGATACATTCTTTTAAAAATAAAGGTAGAGTAAAAAGGTATAGCAACAGGTGTTGCACCTTATCTTGTTTAATTTTGCCAAAAAAATGAATGTAGTAGCGTTAGTTTTAAAGGCTAAGCAACACATAACAACATCCTCCAAAGATATTAGACCAATTCTTTTTAGTCTGGAGGTTTTTCTGTAAATTAAGCTGAAATTGGTTTTGGTATGCCTACAAATTTGACAAATTGATCACTCCTGACAGACACACCAGACGTTACGCAAGAAAATTAATTCTGTTCCACAATAGGTGGACGACAACAGCTCTGCTATTATACCTTTAGCTTGAAAAGAAGACAGAAATGGACAGCATTTGGCTGAAAAGATGACAGAAATGGACAGTGAAATATTGATTCTGAATCTTAGGACATTATTGGTAACTCAGATATATTCCGACCAGTCTGTAGAAGAGATAATCGCTGATCAAGGCAGACTACCGTAATACACTCGTTCTGACTTGAGCTAGAGGTAATTGAAGTTGGAGGATTCATCCCAAAGCCAACCACAGCACAGCAGTACTGATCCTGTACTGTGAGTGAGCTGAACTGTAACCTCTTTACTGTTCAACCACACAGTTATCAGAGATTGCAACCCTTTCGTTGTGATTGTATGTACTCTTTTTCAGTTTGACCTCGTTTGTGACAATGAATGGAAACAGCCCTTCACTACCTCTATCTACTTCTTCGGTGTGCTGTCTGGGTCTTTTTTTTCTGGACAACTTTCAGACAGGTGGATTTTTATATCTTTTTTTTTTGTTCAGTAGTAACAATAGATTACACTCATATAGAGCCCTTTATATCATGGTTTCAAAGTGTTCTTTACAGCAAATTGTGTGCCAGAACATTGACGTGTGCCAGAACATTGACTATACACCAGCTGAGGTGGTGAAAGAGGAGTTAAGCCAATAAATGTAGTTAAACATTAAATAACCTAAATTGGATAGTTGAACTCTTTGAGACTGGTGGGCTAGACGAACGGATCTCTCCCACTCTCTCTGCAGGTTTGGGAGAAAGCCAATCCTTTTCATTACCATGGCGATTCAGACGCTCTTTACCTTCAGTCAGGTGTTCTCACCATCATGGGAGGTCTTCTCTGTGCTCTTCTTTATCGTAGGACTGGGACAGATCTCCAACTACGTGGCCGCATTCGTACTGGGTAAACGGAGCACCTCCAGAGCTTAGATAATCCACACACAATTATGTCTACATGCACTGGGCTTTACCTTCAGTTTTATGATACAATTTCTTTATAAACAAGACCAGGTCAAAATCTAGTATATGGCCGGACCTAACACGTGATCCGCCCGACCAATGGTGTAACGTCATAACTCGGCTGACCAATGGTGTAACTTCATCACTCACTCAGTCACAGACATTCGCGTTTGTAGGGCTGGCCCTGCTGTTGCGGTCCAGTTACTTGAACAACCAATGTTGAAATGGTTTCCTGTCCACCCCCCTCAGGAACAGAGATCCTGACTGGGCCTCCGCGGATGATTTACGGCTCCCTGGGAGTGTGTGGCTTCTTTGCTTTTGGCTACATGATGCTGCCACTCTTTGCCTACTTTTGCAGGGATTGGAGGACGCTCCTAATTGTCATGTCTTTGCCAAGCGTGGTCTACATCCCGCTTTGGTGGTAAGTCTGGGTTCATACAAATTAAGGGTTAGAAAACGTGCATATCTTCCCTCAGCTGTTTGTCCTTTGCAGACAAAATGTTTCTTGTAAGGACACGTTAGTGTGATTCACACTTAAAACCTAACAAACAACCAAATAAATGAGTGGGCATGCATCCAGATAGTAAACTCCAAAACGTTTGGGACAAAGACTAATTTCTTCTTGATGATTTGGCTCTGTACTCCAGTTTTAGATTTGTATTTTATTAAAGGGTATTTATTTATTTATTTTTATTTGGTTTCAACATGTAGAAATTACAGCACTTTTTATACACTGCCCCCCCCCCCCCCCTTTATTTGAGGGCACCACAATGTCAAATAGCAAACCTCCATACCTCTCATATTCACTTTTGCTACTGAATTTAGTTGACAACTTTGCTTGGTCGCTGGGTAAGTCTGGGATGCAGCCAAGGCGATCAGTGATTTGTTGTAGTTCTGTGCTTTACATTAAAAAGCAACCATGTTCAGTCACTACTATTATGCATATAATAAATAAAATTGATAATAAAATATAAATATAATATAATAAAAGCGACAATGAATTGATGCGTTCGTGAATATGCCTGCTTATATTATGAAAATTATGCCATGCCTCCACTGCAGGCTAGAGCAGAGTGAAACTTGCTGGTGCTGTGCTAGCAGGGGCTAGCATAGGTCTATTCCACCACCACTAAGCTAAAGCTAGCTAACCCCGTAATGCAGGTTCATCCCGGAGTCCCCCCGATGGCTTCTCTCTCAGGGCCGGGTGGAGGAGGCAGAGGCCATTTTGAGAGATGCTGCCAAGAAGAACAGAGTCACAGCCCCGGAGGTCATCTTCGCCGAAACAGAGGTCCCAAGTCTGCTCCTCCTCACACTAAGAACACCAGACACTTTTCTATGCACTTCTCAGCAAATTCAAATATCAAATTTAAGAAGGAACAGAAAAAAATGTAATTCAGATACAAAGTGCTTGTGGGGAGGGAGATGACGGTGCACGCTATGCATAGACAATACACATTTTTACGAAGGAAATGATTTTGTAAAGATGCTAAACATAACATTGTTTTTAAAAAAGATATGTCTGTGGGGGTTTCCAAAATAGCCAAAAGGACTCCAGAAGGACACCCGGTAACCCAACGTTATTCCAGATGTTTAGAGGTATAAAATACTATACTGTATACTGTATGTTAGGGGAAGATGATGTGTGCTCTCCTTGCTCTCCCTTGCCACCTCTAGCAGCAATACAGGAAGATTGTAGAAAATAGCTATATTAGCTATCTAGTTTATTAATCCAATGACTGAAGTTTTGTCAAATACCCCACCCCATCAACGTGTCATACGTGTCCCACAATTTCACATCACATAGTTTAGTCAAAATCAGGCCTACTCCTTATTTATAAGATGAATAAAATAGTTTGTAGACATAGAACTGTACACTTACATGTTATATTGTGTGTCCAGACTAATTACACCATAAAAAACTGAATGAATGCAAATAAACACACTCCAGCATTTATATGAGCCGGTTGCGACTTAAGGGGTTAAAAACACATAATTGCATCAGTGAATTCAAATCCATTATTTTTTCATTTTTGATCGACAACACAGCTTTTAAAAATCTAAAACATTAATCAAAAGTGCAGGACCACAGTGATATTAACACTGTTTTCTGTAGGGTGAAAAGGAACAATTTAAAAGAGAGGAATTCCATGGCTTTCTTGAACTCCTGAAGACCAGTAACATCCGTCACATCACGCTAATATTTTGTCTAGTGTGGTAAGCATCCCTAACAAGCAGAGCCACAGCACAGCCTGCCACCATTCTCGGTGATGCCAAATTTTTGTATTCCTGAGAGTAACACTGATGTTCTCCACTACTGTACATCACTCTTGATGTACCCCAAGAAAGCACATAAAATGTACATGTGCACTGCACATTCAACAGAAGTGACAGTTACAGTGCCATGAAAAAGTACTTGCCCACTTCTTTGTTTCCTCTATCATTGCATATCTGGCACACCGAATGGTTTCAAATCCTTAGACAAAATGTAAGATTAGAAAAAGGAAAACCAAGCAAACACAAAACGCATTTAAAAAACTTCAGCAGCAATAACTGCAACACTTCCTATAATCTGATATAGTCTTTCAGATCACTGTGGAGGAATTTTAACCCACTCTTCTTTGCATAACAGCATAGTTCAGACAAATTTGCAGGTTTTCGAGCATTAACTGCTTGTTTCAGGTCCTGCCACTGCATCTCTACAGGGTTCAAGTCAGGACTTTGACTAGGCCACTCCAAAACTTTAAATTTGTTTCTTTCCAGCCATTCAGATGTGGACTTACTTGAATCACTGACTTGCTGCAAAACCCAATTAAGCATAGCTTCAGCTAAAGGACAGATGACTGGACATTCTCCTTGGCAGGTTGCCCAGGTCCGGAGGCAGAAAAGCATCCTCACGCCATCACAATACCACCACGTTTGACTGTTGGTATGACATTCTTACTGTTAAGTGCTGTATTGGCTTTGCACCAGACATAACTGGACACATGCCGTCTAAAAAGTTACACTTTTGACCAATTTTTATACTTAATTTGTCCATAGAAGATTATCAAAAAAGACTTGGGGATCATCCAGGTGCTTTTTTTTTTGCAAATGTAAGACGAGCATTAATGGTTCCCTTGGTTAGCAATGGTTTCTGCCTTGCTACTCTCCCATGAATCCCCTTTTTGCCTAGTCGCTTTCTTATTGTGGAGTCATGGACTTTAGGTGAGTTAGAGGCCTGCAGTTCTTCTGGAAACTTTTGTCACTTACTGTGCCCTTCGTGAAATTTTAGCAGGCTGGCCACTCCTGGGAAGATTCACTACTGTTCCAAGTATTTTCCATTTGGAGATAATGACTGTGGCTAGGTGAAGTCCTAGAGCCTTAGAAATGGCTTTGTACCCCTTTCCAGACTGATATATTTCAACAATTCTTCTCATCTCTTCTGGAATTTCCTTTGATCGTGGCATAGTGTACTTGTGGTGGTGTACCAGTGGTGCCTACTTCATTCTGTTGGTAAGGTTCAATATGAGTGAGGTTTAGGTTCACCAGAGTGGCTGCAATCCAGTATGTCTCTGTTCAATCAGCTGAATGTAATTATCAATTAGACATGGGCAATTATGAGATACAGGTGTTGGTTTACTTTTTTCAATAAATAAATGCAATAATAATTTAAAAAAGGTCTTCATTCAGTTTCTCTCAGGCTAATATTACTTTTTGTCTAAAGATTTAAAACCACTCAGTGTAACATATATGCAATAACAGAGGAAATCAGGAAGGGGGCAAAAGGTTATTCTTGGCACTGTTACTGTAATTTATTATGTATCATGCATTATGAAACATATAAAGAGTGACAACATACAAATGCTGCTTGCTTAACCCATTGCCTCCCTGCTAATGACACTCTCATTTGCCTTAACATACTTACACACAATCCCACTCTTTTTGATCCATATTTTATGGAGGGTTTAACCAATTAACTTAAGCCGCGTTTCCACCGCAGGAACTATACCCCGGAACTAGGAACCTTTTGAGGAACTCAGTGCGTTTCCACCGCAGGAACTAGGGTCTAAATTTAGTTCTGGGGGCTTTGTTTTACCCCCCAAAACGTTCCTGCTCGGGGGTAGTACTTTCCGAAAGTACAGGAACCTTTTGGGTGGAGCTTGCAGCGCTGAACATTTCTGATTGGTCGAGTACTCGTAGCATTTGTGTTGTATTTATTTTCCGCCATTACCCGCCATGTTTGAAAATATGCAGCGGCAAACCAATGTATTTTCATAACTTCAAATCAAACTTGTATGTTATGCGGCGCAGTAGCCTACTTTTGGTTATAGCCTGTCAACGTCTTGGAATTATAACGTGTGCTCTTCTGTTCTTTTCTTGCTTTAGTATTCGTTTTATAAAATGCTAAGCATTCGTGCTGGGACAGCATATTACGCAGGCTACCAAAACATTCAAACGGATTAATTCGGTTGCTGAATATTTTCTTCCGGATTTTCTTTGTTAGCCCGTTGTAATTGACTCAAAACGTTTGATACAGTTATGTGAGGTATGCGGTAGTTCTGCATAATTAACATTGGCGATACAGTACAAGCAAACTGGAAATCACCTTCCGCACTTTTTATCCGGGTAAAATAACAGGTTAATTCTAGTAATCTTCCCTTTAGCTTTTTCAGACTGCCGTAATTTTACTGCCATTTTTCAATTCCACGAAAAGACCATTAGCACAGCTGGATTTCTCCCAAAAACAAATTCAGCTACACTACTTTGCATCTCAGTGGTATGCCTTTCAGATAATTATCTGCTTTTCTTTAATTTCAGGTTTACTCTAAATGTAGGTTACTTTGGCCTGTCCCTGAACACATCCAAACTACATGGAGACCCTTATCTCAACTGTTTCATCTCCGCTGCCACGGAGATCCCAGCTTATACTGCCAGCTGGTTGGCCCTCCAATATTTACCCAGAAGGCCGTGCTCTATCATCAAGATGCTCATAGGAGGCGCAATTCTTTTCCTCATTCAGCTTGTACCTTCAGGTATGACTTTCACTGCCTCCCCTCTGATTTTGTGGACAGTGACCCAGTCCCATACTCCCCCACTTCATTTGTTCTCACACAAACCTATCCACTTTGTTTGCAGATCTGCCCTCTCTGGCTATTTCACTTGAAATGATAGGGAAATTGTGTTTGGCCAGTGCAAGCGCCTTGATATACCCTTATACAGGAGAGCTGTACCCCACCATAATGAGAAACACTGCGGTGGGGACCTGCAGTACGGCCTCTCGAGTGGGTGCTGCCATCGCTCCATACTTTGTCCACCTGGGTAAGGGAATGCTCGAATGACTGCTTTGAGGGATTATTTACCCTCTTAAGCCACACTGTCAGAAACAGCTATGCATGCCACAAAGAACAAACGTCCCATATTCGCATTGCATTTTACATAAATCAAAGACCTGCATTGTGCCGAACCTGCATTGTGTTGACAAGTTGAAGGAAAAAATTATTGAACTTAAACACATGCATTTAACATTAATCAAGCAAGAGCTTGGCTATAACAAAAACCAGGGTCCCACAGCATGAAAAATGAGAACTATTTGACTAATCACCTGGTTGTTTTTTTAACCCTGAAGTTATTCACTTCCCTAACTCTCCTGTGCACTGTCCCACTGTGAGCTCACACAGCTACCTTTTTTTTTTACCCCCTCAGGTACATACAACAAGAATTTGCCTTACATTCTGCTGGGAAGCCTCACCATTATATCAGCGGTCAGCGTTCTCTTTCTGCCAGAGAGCTTTGGCCTCCCCTTGCCAGAGACTATAGAGCAGATGCCAAAAAGAGAGTGGTGGGTCACGTCATGCTGGTACTGACCATGGCAGTGATGATACTTGTGATCATAATGGCGGTGACGGTAATGATTTCTGGCATAATCACAGTGAGAGTAATTCCTGGGATAATCATGGTGGTGGTGTTTCCTGGGATAATGTCCTCTTGAGACCCAGCAATTCATTTTTATCCTCTGTCTCTGGTGGTCATAATCTGAAGAACCTTATATTCTTCTATACTGTAACCTATACAGACTGGTAAATGGACTGCATTTATATAGCGCTTTTATCCAAAGCGCTTTACAATTGATGCCTCTCATTCACCAGAGCAATTAGGGGTTGGGTGTCTTGCTCAGGGACACTTCGACATGCCCAGGGCAGGGGATCGAACCGGCAACCCTCCAACTGCCAGACAACCGCTCTTACCTCCTGAGCTATGTTGCAGAAAGGGACATTCACAAGAAAATATAATAAATGTATTTTTAAATACTTTCACGGCAAAATGTCTAATGTCATCCAGGACATCCATGTCGTTTTGTCAAAAAAAACATAAATATTAAAAACTTTTTCTGTTGGGTCTCAGGAGGATAATGGTGGTGGTGTTTGCGATTCCTGGGACAGCCGTGGTGGCGGAGATTCCTGGGATAATCATGGTGGTGATGTAGCTGCAAGTGACTGGTGCAGATCATGTTATAATATCATGGTGATGGTTGTGGTGCTTCTGAAGACAATGATGCTACTGGTGATAATGAAGAGGCTAGATATTGTGTTAATGCTAATGACAGTGGTGACCATGATGCTACCATGGTGAAGATGGTGATGATGCTAATTGTTTTCATGATAATAATGTGCTTGCTTTTGCATATTTCTTGACAGGATAAAATGGCCGTGTCTATCCAGCAAACAGAAAAATCCTCAAAAAGAAGGCAAAACTCACTCAGTGAAAATCCTTGAGGAAACCTGGATGTAGTCACCAGAACTATCTTTGCATGACAAATCATGTTGTGAGAGTTAGGGATGTAACGATTTCAGTACAACACATGGCAAAGGGTTCATGATTCGATACACTCACAATATTTTCCCATTCAATTTTAATTTTGAATGGAAACAAATTATGATTCCTTCTTTATTCTTCAGTCACAAAACATACAAAAACTGCACTTATAAGTTAAACCATTTTTTTATTTTGTAAAATAAATGTATTGTTTTTATTTTATTTTTAATAAATTAGCAAAATTTCTGAAAACATGTTTTTGCTTTGTCATTATAGGGTATTGTGTGCAGATTGATGAGAATAAAAATGTATTAAATCAATTTTAGAATAAGGCTGTAATGTAACAAAATGTGGAAAAAATGACTGGGTTTGAATACTTTCCAAAGGCACTGTATATACTGTACATATATATATATATATATATATATATATACACATATACATACACACACACACACACAGGTAACAAATTAAAGGAAAAACCTGAATAAATCAAGGGGCGAGGATTGCTCTCCTAGCACGTGCCAGCGGAAGTAGTGATTTTTGGGCTTCTCAGCACAAAAAATTACATCATAAACTTGAAACCTTGAAGGACTGTGCTGTAATGCTCAAAAAATAAGCTCCCTAAATATCCTGAAACTCTGATGGAAGTTTCTTTATTGCAGGACTGTGAAATCTCATTAAAAAAAGGGTGGATGTGGGTACAGACTTTTGTTTTTGCCAAGCACCATTCCCCAGCACTTTGCCCTGTCAAGATCTTGATAAGTACAATGGATTGTTTACTGCTGTGTTCAACAAAACCTGCACCCACACCGGCCTTTTTCAGAGAAGACTGGACACCACTGGCAGGGCCGGCCCTTGGATTATGGTGGCCCTAAACAAATCTGAAATCTGGGCTGCGTTTGAGCGGGTTGCTTGGTAAAACCCTTCTTACATTACATTGTTGCGAAATGTTCTGTTGCCATTCCATTTAAAATTTATACCGCTAGTTCCGAGATGGGGGATGAATAACGTAATTACAAAAACAATGTTATTTACCTTAGATAAACATTGGATCGTGTGGCCCCCCCTAGCGGTTGTGGCCCTAAACAAGTGCATAGAGCGTTTATGCCACGGGCCAGCCCTGACCACTGGTCTGTAGTCTTCCAGCTGCAGGACTTCCTGGTCCACTGGTTTAGAATGGTATATCTGGGTGGGATGAGCTCAAAGAGAGTGCATCAGCATTATTTGACCAGTCTTGAGAGAATGGGCCAGTCCATTTAGAGGTGGTTGTGCCCAGGCTGGCAATCAATAATGTTATGAAGTTACTGCATAGCCAAATATGGAATCTGGCCAAAGTGCAAACTGACCACAAAAATGAGGTAGTTAATTGAGGTAGTCACCTCAGTGTTAACACATAATGTTTTTATAACAAGAAGCCCGCTATTGGCTGGGGCTTCGAGCATTGGAGACTTTGATGCAGACACAACTGGAGCAGATTTCAGCAGATGGTCTTTCTCCTGCATTAGTGATGTGCCCAATGAATTCAACGCTCTCATATGAGTTGCATGAAAGGTACTATATAAATAAAGTTTATTATCATTAAATGAACTATTGCAAATGTTTCTTATGTTAATTAATTTCTAACAAGATTATTTATTCAGCATCTATAAATCACAGATTAAATATAGCCTTTAACCAAAACAGTAAAGCATGGCTATACAGCCAGCTATCTTTACAGTGTAACATTACACATAGCTTAGAAGTATATTAGCTAAGCTGTTAGACTAATTGTTAGTCTAATTGCCACACTTCAGTAACAAGAAACGAGCAGCCGGTCCTAAAACCCGGAAATAACTTTGTAATTTTGAGTCATGGCTTCATTCGGCAGATTTCCAATGCTTTTTTCCCCCCATACGGATTTCGTTTTTCCCCGAAAATAAGGTTTGTGGTGAACTTGTTCTACGAGATAAATTACACACATTAATATCTTAACCGTGAATTTCGACGCTGGTTTGAGCTTTTAAAAAGTAGTATAAGTTGCTATATGCAACCGCCACTCTGGTTTCCATACTAGCCTGCCTGCACGCGACAACCGTTGTAGTTTCAACAACATGTTAGCAACTTACATAGGCTATATAAAGCACATAACTTCAAAATTCACGGTTGGACAGTAATAGGTGTAATTTATCTCGTATAACAAAACTGCACTGGGCATACGTTAACCACAGACGGCAGAAAACTAAATCCCTATGGGGAAAAAAGAATTGTCAATCCGCCGAGGGCAGAAATGTCCGATTTTGGCCTACAAAAAGACGTCATCACTTGTAGCTAACACACGGGTGGCCCAAAGAAAACGAAGTGTTTCTAACGTGCAATTTCACCAAAATACGAATAGTACAATTAGTAAACAGACTTTAAAAACATTTAACAATACTTACACAGGTTTTAATGGTTATATTTTCTTCAACTCACTCTTGTTTGCTTAGAACATCCCGAGATCGCTAGCAAGATGCTATAGCTAACAACACAACTTTGCAAGGGAAACTCACCTGAGCTCGAGGTAGGAAGGACGATAAATGGAAAACTAGGCTTCTTCACCGTAATAATCTAACAGTTAACAAAAACAATGCTTATTTACATGGGTTGCAGTGAAATTACAGGGTATTTCAATGTATTAAGTATAAAATAGTAACCATTAATATCTGCGTCTTTTCCGTATGTTCGCGCTCATCGCCTCATCTTTAACGGCAGTTCATTCAAGAACGTATGCGAGAAAGAGTGCGCATGCGCCATCTACAGGCAATGATGTAATTTCCCCTCGATACTAAAGAAATATTAGCTAACCCTTAAAAAAAAAATCAGCGAACCCTTTTCTAGCCGTAGCTACGTATTCATGCATGTTACACTAGGCGTAAAGACTTCAGGTTTGGGATGAAGCCAAGGCGAACAGTGGTTGTGACTTTGTTCGACTAAGGATGTATCAGTCGCTCAATATTTGTGGTAATGCAACATTCAGAAGTCACCTGTAGCCTACTGTCGATTACAGTGCTTTTGTTAACATTGTTAGCTGGGCTAACATGAATCTCAGAAATGATGCCTAATGCAGGTTCATCCTGAAGTTCTCCTGATGGCTTCTCTCTCAGGTGAAGGATGCAGTGGCCATTTTGAGAGGTGCTAGCTAGAAGAACAGAGTCACAGCCCCAGAAGTCATCTTCACCCAAACAGAAGTACCAACTCTGCCCCTCCATACAAAAAGAACACTGGACACCTTTCCATCTATGAGTCACAGCGCGTAGGCTGTACATGCTTTTATCTATTATTATGGCTATTATTATTTTTTAAATATCCAATAAATAAACCTAATTGATCATATTTTTTGCAAAACATTTAAGAATATTCTGGTGTGTATCTTTTGAAACGTTCATCAAAAGTGCATTGTCAGACCACCAAGATAACGTTTTTTTTCCTGTTGGTTGAACAGAAACAATCTAAGATGTAGGGATTCCATCCCTTTCTTGAACTCCTGAAGACCAGTAACATCCATCACATCACACTAATATCGTGTTTGGTGTGGAAAGCATAGCAAGCACAGAGTCAGAACACAGTCTGCCCCCAAAGGTACTATATATAGACTTCATAGGTGTTACCTGTGGTTACCTGCATTACCTGTGGTATTGATTATAAATGGGTCTCTGTGCCTTCATGGTGCTGCCAAATTTTCATACAGTATTCCAGAGAAGTATTCCGCTTTACTACTATATATCACTCTGGATAAATACTCCCAGAGATCACATAAAATGTATATGTGCACTGGGCACTCACTTGCTCTTGATAGAAGTCACAGTTAATTGTAATTTATTGTGCATTATGAAATATCTGAAGTTCCAAAACATATGGTACAAATGCTCTTTACTTAAGCCTACTAATGATACTATGTCTTAAAATATTTAGACACAATTCACCTCAATACCTGATGTAAAATATTGGTTTTAAACATTAACAAGAAACCGTTTGTTTTGTTAAGATTAAAAAGGTTGTATGTAGAATCCTGCCTCTGTAGAATTGTTTCACTCTGCAAATAATCCGTGAAGAACTCTCTTCCAGAATGGGGTTTTTGAATGAAAAGCATTCTTCATAAAAAAAAGGTTCTATTTACAAAGAACACTTGAGGAACCCTTTGATCAAAACTGCTTTCCAGATGAAAATGGTTCTAACCTTACACCTTCAAGAAATTTTTTTTCTAAGACAGTATGGACACTGGTGAATAAACAAAATTGCACATTTCATCTCAGCGGATTGTCTCTCCGGTTCAGAAATTTGCACTTCCTTGTAATGAGGAAATTTTGTTTTCAGTATATTACAATTTAATTTTGTTTAGACACTGCACATGCTTTTAAAAGCCAATTTATTTCATTTCAATTAAAGAGATTCTATTATTTGCAAATTCAATACTGAAAACAATACATTTTGGTAACAAAATTGAAGAAATAATTAAAAAATAAATAAAAATAAAAACTTTATGGCTCAAGAATAAAGAAGGAATCTTCTTGTCCCGAGTTGTTTCCATTAAAACTTTGTTAAAAAATATCATGGGTGTGGCCGTCTGGGTAGTGTAGAGGTATAAGCACTCGCCTCCCGGGTTCAGTCCCCGGCAGCGGTACTACCGGCTTGGTTAGACGTTCCTATGAACACAATTGGCAGTGTTCGTGGGTGGGAATCCGGTGAGGGTATGAGTCCTGATCATAGCATTAGCGACTCCTACTGGTTGGTCGGGGCGCCTGTTCGGCAGGGAGGGGATGTGGGGGAGATAGCATGAACCTCCGCATGCGTTACGCTCTCCCAGTGAAACTCCTCGCTGTCAGGTGAAAAGAAGCGGCTGGCGACTCCACATGTATCGGAGGAGGCGAAAATAGGAGAAATTGGCAAAAAAATAAAAATAAAATAAAAATAAAAATTCATGGGTGTATCGAATTGTAAACCCTGTACCATGTAATGCACCGAACCATGAGTGGAGAATATCGTTACATCCCTAACTCACAGCATGATTTCTCATGGAAAGGTAGTTCTGGTGACAAAATCCTGGTCTCCGCAACGATTTTCGGTGAATAAGTCTTGCCCTTTTTTTGTAGGTTTTTCTGTTCGCTGGACAGACACGGCCATTTTATCCTGTCAAGAAATATGCAAAAGCAGGCACATTATCATCATCACCACAATTAGCATCATTACCATCACGGCAGCATTGTGGTCACCACTGTCACTAGAAGTAACACAATATCTATCTTCATCACCAGCAGCATCATCATAAACTTCAGCAACACCGTCACCAAGATATTATGATGATCACATTCACTAGCAACTACATCGCCACCACGAGTGTGTAGGCTGCACTGCCACGATTATCCTAATCACTACCACCACCATGATTATTCCAGGCATCATACAGGTCTCACCACGACTATTATCACAAGTAGCATCAACAGCATCATCAGTACTACCATACTCACCTCTCTCTTTTTGGCATCTGTTCTATGGTGTCTGGCAGAGGGAGCCCAAAGCTCTCAGGCAGAAAGAGGGTGATGGCTGCTGATAAAATGGTGAGGCTTCCCAGCAGAATGTAAGGCAAATTCTTGTCATATGTACCTGAGGGGGTAAAAAAAATGGTAGCTGTGTGAGCTCACAGGGGAACTGGGGGCCAAGAGAGGCAGATCAGTGCACAGGAGATTTAGCAAACTGAACACCTTCAGGGTTAAGGGTTTGAATTCTCGATTAAGGAAAAACAAATCAAACGATTAGACCAGTGGCTCCTATGTTTGGTGCTAGGGGACCCTGGTTTTTGTTATAGCCCATTTCTTGCTCAGTGTTGAACACAAGTAGGAGATCTCGGGGTTCTCAGACAAAACCCAAGGGAGAGACAGACACACACGTAACACTTAGATTTATGTATAACACTATGCAAATATGGGATTTTTATTATTTGTGGCAGACATAGCTATTTCTCATATAATGAGGCTTAAGAGGGTAAATAAACCCTCAAAGCATGAAGTGTAATTAAGAAAAATTAACATCATGTTAAAATGTGCTGTGCTTTGCAATTGTGCTCGGAACAAAACGAGCATACAAAGGGGTCCCCCAGGGCCCAACCTGAGAACCACTGGATTAGCCTCAGCACTCATACATGATACACGAACAGGGGGCGGAATGTTATTGTCCGTGCCACAGAAGTGTACAAGCCGAACATTCCTGCATTCCCTTACCCAGGTGGACAAAGTATGGAGCGACGGAGCTTCCCACGCGAGAGGCCATGCTGCAGGTCCCCACCGCGGTATTTCTCATTACGGTGGGGTACAGCTCTCCCGTGTAAGCAAATATCAAGGCGCTTGCACTAGCGATGAAAAACTTCCCTATCATTTCAAGTGAAATGGCCAAGGAGGGCAGATCTGCAAACAAAGTGGATAGCCTTGTGTGAGAACAAATGAAGTGGAGGGATGATGGGACTGGGACACTGTCCATGAGATCAGAGGGGAGGTGGTGAAAGTGTCACCTGCAGGTACGAGCTGAATGAAGAAAAGAAGTCCGCCTCCTAGCAGCATCTTGAAGCTAGAGCACAGCCTTCTGGGTAGATATTGCAGGGACAACCAGCTGGCGACATAAGCTGGCATCTCAGTGGCAGCAGAGATGAAACAGTTGAGATAAGGGTCTCCATACAGATTGGATGTGTTCAGAGACAGGCCAAAGTAACCTATAGTTAAAGTAAACCTGAAATAAAAGAAAGTCACATATGTGTCTGGATGACTGATAACAGTGTAGCTGAATTTTAGAGAACTCCAACTGAATGAAAAGATCCATAGAACATGCACCCCCTTTTGAAAACAATTCTTGGCTGAAGCGCTGACACTATAGTCTAAAAGGTGCAATGCTGTTCTTTATTCTTGTTTAATTACCAATGTCCATACATTCCTAGAAAAAAGGGTTCCAAAAGGTTTTTCTTGAAGCTGTAACATTAAACTAGTTTTCATATGAAGAACCCTTTTTGGAGAAAGGATTCCTCAAGGGTTCTTGGCAAATAAAAAGGTTCAATCAACAATGCTTCTTAATCTAAAAACCCTTTCTGGAACCTTCTTTGTGCTAATAAGGCTTTTCTCATGGAAATGGTTTTAACCTCCAACACCAGGTATTCAGTAATCTGGGAACAATTTTTAAACATGGGTGTTATGACAAGATCCTTACTTTCAGGCTCAAGCATTTACCTACGCGTTACACTGCATTTGTGAATGTTTGTTCATATATCTGGGATCCTCTTAATTCATTTTATTTCATTTCATCCCTAGCAGTACAATTAATTGTGTAGTCATGTGTGTATTGAACATATGCTGACTAAGTTAATTGCTTAGCCCCTCCATCAAATTGAGTTGGATTGTGTATAAGTACCGGAAGTCAAGTGAGTCTCAGCAATGAGGTGAAGGTTGAGTAAACAGTATTTGTACATTGTGGCTTCGGTGTTGTGACTCACTCGTTAGGGATGCTTACCACATTAGACACAACATTCCTGTGATGCAGCGGATGTTACTAGTCTTCAGGAGTTCAAGAAAGCCATGGAATTCCTGTTTTTTAAATTGCTTCTGTGAACCGTATAGAAAGCAGTATTAATATCACTGTGGCTTTGCACTTTTCATGAAAGTTTTAGACTTTTAAAAGCCATGTGTCAAATAATCTTTCAATCAACCTCCCCACAAGTACATTACAATTTTCTGTTCCCTTTTAAATTTGGTATTTGAAATGGCTGACAACTGCATGGAAGTGTATTCTTTGTTACAATACATTTATTCAGCAGATGCTTTTATCCAAAGCGACGTACAAAAGTGCATTTCATGGTCATGGACAACTACAAAACACAGGTTCAATAAGGTACGATACTCATTTTGTACAGCTATTTCTAGCAACCTAGCAACATCAAAGAGATTCTGAACTAACACACAACTACGTTCTCTAACTAGCAGCAGCAGGAACAAATTAAGTAAAGATACGCTTATCTGAAATGCAGACTAGTAGCGTCGAAGGAGCAGACTTGGTACCTCTGTGTGGGCGAAGATGACCTCCGGGGCTGTGACTCTGTTCTTCTTGGCAGCATCTCTCAAAATGGCCTCTGCCTCCTCCACCCGGCCCTGAGAGAGAAGCCATCGGGGGGACTCCGGGATGAACCTGCGTTAGGCACCGTTTCTGAGGTCTTAAAAAGGCATACCACGCAGAATTTCTTTCCTTGCTTCACTCCCGTATTTACAATGAATAACATCTGCACCTCCATTCTTAACTCCATCTCCATACCCAAGATGACAAAGCTCACACACCTACTAGGCGTTTTGCTCTGGCTACTAAGGGCTTCATGACATTGTACTGCAGTCTGTTGGAAAAAATACAGCAATAGCTGCCTTCATACAAGTCAGGCAGTCAAAAGTATGGCAAAATTTTGGACCGACATCTGATAGCAAACCTCCCACTTCGCCATGATATGCAGCAATGTTACCACACTCACCACCAAAGGGGGATGTAGACAATGCTGGGCAAAGACAAGGCAATCAGCAGCGTCCTCCAATCCCTGCAGAAGTAGGCAAAGAGTGGCAGCGTCATGTAGCCAATAGCAAAGAAGCCACACACTCCCAGGGAGGCGTAAATCATCCGCGGAGGCCCAGTCAGGACCTCTGTTCCTGAGGGAGGGGGGAAAGAAAGAGAAGCATTCCAACATTTGGTTGTTCCATTAACAATCACGGGGGGTTGATGTATTAGTATAGCAATGATGTCAGGCAACAGTGTAGTATAATGAGAAAGGAGATAGTCTTGCAACCTAATGGTCGCAGGTTTGATTCCCTGCTAGGACACTGCCATTGTACACTTGAGCAATGTACTTAACCCACATTGCTGCAGTGCATATCCAGCTGTATTGTACTGGATACAATGTAAACACCATGTAAAAAGTATGAGTCGCTTTGGATGAGAGTGTCTGCTAAATGCCTGTAATGTAATGTAATTTGGCCTGAGGTTTTCTTCATAATAATGGAACTGAACATAATGCCATCTACACACAGACCTATAAATGTTTGTGGGATACCGAAGCTCTGGAGGTGCCCAGTTTACCCAGTACGAATGCGGCCACGTAGTTCGAGATCTGTCCCAGTCCCACGACGAAGAAGAGCACAGAGAAGACCTCCCATGATGGAGAGAACGCCTGGATGAAGGTGAAGAGCGTCTGGATCGCCATGGTAATGAAAAGGATTGGCTTTCTCCCAAACCTGCAGAGAGAGTGGAGAGTACTCAGACATGGGAGCGATCTGTTTGTCTGGCTCACCAATCTCAAAGAGTTTAACTATCCAACCTTATATATATATATATATATTGGCTTACATTTATTGGCTTAATTATCCCTCTTTGTTCCTCACCTCACCTTGAATTCATGAGATAAAAGGCACTATATTAGTGCAATCTATTGTTACTACTGAACAAAAAATAAATAAATAAAAATGCACCTGTCTGAAAGTTGGCCAGAGAAGAAAGACCCAGACAGCACACCGAAGAAGTAGATGGAGGTAGTGAAGGGCTGTTTCCATTCATTGTCACAAACCAGGTCAAACTGCAAAAAGAGTACATACAATCACAACGAAAAAGGGCATCAAAACGATGAAGGTCGGAGGAGATGAGAGTCGGGCATAACGCTAGAGGTCGTGTCTGTGTGACAACCGCTCGCCTACGCTAACAGAGATGGAGAAGTTGCCGGTCGTAAAGAGCTGCGTTTTCTAGCTCCTGCTGTTCAAAGTCACTTTACCGTACGAGTGAAACTATCGTTTTTAGTGACACTGAAACGGGTCATGGTCCCCATTAATTTAACTGACGTAACATTATTGTATGCATACAACGTGGATCAGTAATAACCTTACGATATGAGCTTAATCCCAAGATGATACCTCCTTTAAAATGCATAAACCCTAAATGATAACACATGCCGATACACTAAGTTTATTGAATCCGCCCTATCCCACGGATATCCCGTGTATCCGGTCACACACAAATTCTGTGGCATTGCATTTGTATTTTTCACTATTAATAACTGCTGGACAAAACTGAGTTAACCTTACGTCATCTACCCAAAGTGCACTGTGCATCTAAAATAATGGTGACCTCCATAGGTGAAAATTTCAATTAAAGACTTCGGTTTAAAAAATTAAAAAATCTTGTGTGGGTTTTACAACATATTTCCTTAGTTGAGGGCATTTAGAACATATTAAGCCATACAAGTTTTAACAGGTGTGGTTCCCTTTAAGGTTATAACCAGGTTTCTATGAGAGGTTTAAAAGCTTGTCAGATCATATAATAGCTTGTCAGGGCATAATGCATGTGTAAAAAAATTTAAAAAAAAAATTTTTTTTTTAATACGATCATAGCACATTCATGCACACAGCATTAACACATTTGTTACCTTAGTAAGAAATATTTCCATATCGTTTATGTTTAAAGCAAATCACAGCACTGAACTGCACACAGAAATATTTGTCTAGGCTAACACTGCTGGCTTGGAATACATTACATTTGAAAAAGATGTTATCTCCTCAAGGCGAACCTAGTAAAAGTGAAGTTAAACATACTGTAAAAATGTAATTTGTTTAAAAATCCTTCATTCAAAGCATAGCCAAAGCATTCCTGTCAGCTGTGAAATGCGAGCTGCTCACCTCAGTGACTATGGTGGACTGGTAGGTCTCCTTACTGTAGGTCCACCCATCAGAGCAGCCCTCGAGCGGCACTTCAGAGAGGTTGACATCCTTACTGGGGGACAGGCCCTGGGCTGAGAAGTTTGAGATCAGGTCCAGCCTGTATCTTGTGCACCTGCTGTACTCCGTCTCCCCGTTCACCACCTGTGTGGGAATGCTGGCCTGTCTCCACTCCTCAGTGATGTTTGCCGCCTCTGGGATCAGACAGCGATGGGGTGGGCTGTCTCCCAGGAACACGATGGAGAGAGCGTTGAATCCGTTTGGCACGGCGGTGGTGCAGAGCAGGAAAAAGACAATCTGCTGAAATCTGCCCCAGTTGCCGAGGAAGGCCGTGTCTGCATCAAAGTCCCCCATGCTCAGAACCCCAGCCAATAACTGGCTTCCTGTTATGAAAAAAACATTGTATGTTAGCACCAAGGTAACTGCCTCAATTGACAAATGTCCAGTTGGAATCACAATTTTATTGTAGGCACAAACTTTGGTCAGATTTTGATATGTGGCTATGCATTAACTTCAGCACATTAACAATCGACAGCTTTGGACACAGGTGCCTTTGAATGGACAGGCACACTTTGTCAAGACTGATCAAATAATTTTTATTGCTGAAACACTGATGCACCATCTTTGAGCTCATCCCAGTTTGCTATCCTATTGTAAACCAGGGGACCAGGCAGTCATATCACATCAACAAAATTCAAGATATAGGCTATCCACTTTGGTTTTGACTAGTCATAACTCCAGTTCAAGATATCTACAATTGTATTTTGACTGGTAATATCTTAGTTTCAGGTATCAAAAAATAATTTAGATATCTTACATCACTAGGAATTCAAGATATCTTCAACTGAAATTAAGAATAATGAGAACTAATGTGGAAATAATGTGGAGAATTTGAGTTCCGACCAGTCATAATTTAAGTGAAGTTAGCCTATCTGGAATTCACTTTTTGGACAGTCAAATCTGAATTTTAGATATTTTTAATTTGAGGTTCCATACAACTTAATGACGAAAGTAAATTCAATCTTACTAGTCAAAATGTAAATAGAGATATCATGAATTAGCGTTTTAACTAGTAAAGTTGTAATTAGAGATATCTTAAATGAGCGTATTGGCCAGTCACAAGTCAAATGAATTACAATTATCTGTAGTCTAATGTGAATCCGGTCAAGCTATTAAATGTTAAAAGGGCTTTTCATACAGTAAATATCGGCCCGAAGATTCCACCCTGCGCTGCTCTGAAGACAAAGTTTAATTAAGTTCAAAATCGAATTATGATCGAAAAAGATTAACCAGTGAGTGAGTAGGTCTTCGGAAATACAACATGTTATTATGAAATAAAATATAATTGTGACAAGATAGAGTGGCGGATTCTAGGCTACTTCCCATCTCCTTACCTGTCAGGTAACCTTGGCATCGGGTCTGACAAGATAGGAAGTCCCGTCAATAACGCCGCCCCCTTACCTGCCAGGTAACCCGTATATTGCATGCCAAAAACAACATGGTGGAGACGGCGTCCTTTGTGAAACAATGGCGTGGGGCAGGAGGAGGGTGAAACCACTAAGCATAGCCACGCTCGAGGTTCGTCGCACAGGAGCTTGACTGGAGCGTGCAGGATGAGTGATGTGTCGGATGTTATTACTTTACAGACTGAAGTTGTTCGACTGGGAGTCACAGAGCCGGTGCCGCTGTTTTAGTTTGGTTGTTCACGAAATTTGCACAAACTTTAAGACTGATGTCTCTATTTATATAATGGACTGCACTCGATCTGCACTTTAGGATCTAATGATTTATGGATTGGTTTCATCTGCTGCTACAAAATGTTTTGCATTACTGCTTTCTGAAAATACCCATGTTTAACATTCGAATTTATCTATACTAGGCATTTACTAAAAGCTGTTACCTTTTTGTAATTTTGGCTGGTTGTGTTATCATTTGTGGACCTATTTATTTATATAATTCCATATTTATTTATGACACTGTCATACACTTTATGGCTCTAAGTATTTCTTTGGTTACATGTTCTTCTTTGTTGATGTGTTTTCATGTAATTTAATTTTGTTTTATTATTTTATCTGTCATCATGCTATATAGGTACTTTCTGCTTATATAGGCTATATTTTTTATTTTTGTTTACTTTTCTGTTAGAATGTATTGATGCACACGCACATACTTATTTGATCTTACTGCAAATTGCTGCTTGTACACGTGTTTAGTACATTTTCCTGCTTTTTACCTGCCAAGGGACTACAGATGAAATTTAGCTATCAAGGATGCTCCACGGAAAAAAATTTTTTTTTCAACAGCTGTGAATACTGCCAATTGGACATGAGTACGCCTATATGCGTTTAGCGAGTCCAGTCCAAACCTTTACAATAGAAAATCCTGAAAACTGTCCAATTATCGGCGTATAGCCTACGTATGAGGCATGCCCCGCCGAACAGATGGCATACCTGACATCCAAATTAATTCCAAAATATTCCTGTCCCAAAACCAGGCAACTAGAAATCCTGTCCCCACCACTACACGGGTAGACAACACATGTTTTACAAAATAAATCTAGTTTTCCTACCTATCTGAAGTCTTCGTCTCCCTTTGAAAAACTCACGCAGAACTTCCTCGCCGTCTATTTTTATGTCATGTTGTGGGTGTGGTAGGAAATGCATGGCCTAGACGACGAGACCCACAATCCTCTATGCTAATCCCCATACTCCCCGAAAAAACAAAATAGTTGAAAATCACGGAAAACTGAAAAAAGCAGAAGAAAGTGCGCGCTGATATCTGTGATTATTTTGATATAGAGCTGTAACTGGTACTTTCAGAAATTCACACGTTTATAGGCAGAGCATCCTGTTGGATCAACCTTTGGGATTTCTCTTTACATCTAGAGCGGTTTGCTTTTCAAAACACCTCTTAGCGACCCTCATATCTTTTTAAACGTTGGCACGCATAATGTTCAATCCTGTTACATTCGGAGCTGTCCAGTTTAAGATTCAGTTCTTGAAATTTCCTGAACATTCAGTTTGATTTTGACTTTGATATAGAAAGCTACACCTCCACCTTTTTTATTGGATCTATCTTTTCTAATCATCTTCTAGCCTGCTATGTAACATTCCTCTCCATCTCTGACTCTCAGCCAAGTCTCTGTGATGTGTCCTAACTTTGACATTACAGCCTCAAGATCTGCTATTTTGTTTTTAAGGCTTCTAGCATTGAAACGCAGGAATTTAAGGAAATTAAGGAATGTATTACGTGTCCCTCACGTGTAGGGACTACCGTTAGCCTTAGTACCATTTAACCATTGCAGTTGAACACTCCCTTGTCTTTTATGTGTGTGTTACTCCCGGTTTTGCAGTTTTCTCTACCAAAGACAGCCATGTCGCAGCATGTTTTGCCACTCAGGCCTTGCCTCAGGTTTTGCCTATTCCGGTGGGAAAGTGACGTCAATGCATACCTTCTATACAAATAACTGTCACACTTATAATTGTGAAATCTAGCGATCTTCCATGTAACAAAACAAAATCTCACCACGTTGGTTTGCACTTGAAACTGGAACTAGCCTAAATGCACTATTAAAGATGCAAATTCTGGCATTAAAAAAAAACCGGCAGGCCCACTCTGTGGATCATTTCACTTAAATTCTCCTCTTTCATGCCACTCATGTTACATGTACCCCCATTCCAGCACTTACTGTAATTTGTATTTTCGTCCTAATATTTGAGCGTGTACTTCCCCCTAGTTTGACTTGCATAAGTAGGTTGGAATTATGTTCACTGTGTGAAATGAACTGTGTTCTTGACTATGAATAGCTGTTCGAAATGAGTATTGTACCTTATTGAACCTTATGTTTTGCAGTTATTCAAATGACCTTGATATGTACTTTTGTACATCGCTTTGGATAAAACGGTCTGCCAAATAAATGTAATGTAATGCATGACTCTAATCGCCCCCAAGGATGTCCATTTTCTGTCGGTGGAGCTGAGGAGAGACAGACAGAAAGAGAAGACAACATTCTTAGTGTGAAACACAGCAAGCTACTTAATCACAATGTTATGACCAAAGGCAGTAATAAAAAAAACCAGTTATCCCACCAGATACGAGCAGACATTTAGCACTTTTCCTGCATACATTGTGGGCAGGAATCGAAACGCGAGTTCCCGAACCTGGCCTCAAGTCAACTCGCAGCTGCATTCCATCCAATGCAAAACGTAAACTGTGCAGTGTGTCATCCAGCCGCCATTTCTTTTTGGATTTACATCAACTTGAAGATGATCAGGCGCTTAAGCAAAGTGATCACAAAACTCACAAAGTTTTCTCCTGTTATTTTCGACCCTATCTGACATTTCCCCGCCAATTTAGTCCCTCTTTGTCTGTATAGTTTTAAATAACACTTTCAGTCATTTTGCTGCACAGTCTCTGCACTGGCCAGTTATCTGGCCATCATATTAATTTAAATGAGCCCGTGTACAATAAACTACTGGCAGGTACTTCAGTGAACCCTTATCAGACTGTACAGTAAGTCAGGTGCTCTGATTATTAATTTATGTTGCCTCAATTTAACCAGTAAGGAGACTTCACAGGTAGGAGGGCAGTTTACCCAGGATTGATTTATATATAGAAACAATAACACTTTAGTGTCTTATAAGCTCTTATGGGCTGGCCTCTACTAGGTGCATGACACTATAATAAATTAAATTCATTCATAAACAAGTTTATTCATATACACTGCCCCTTGACACATTTATTTTTTACATTATCATTGATTTGGGTGGGAAAAATCCCATTATCTTTGTGTGACTTACAGTTGTATTTTTTGCATTTGTAGCAAATTGTGCTGGTTTTACAGCCTTTTGTTTCTGGAAGTGAGCATGATCTTCACCTTGCTCCAGTGGATTTAATCCACTGAATCAATGCAAGGGGGTTCTGGATGTGTCATCTCTGTATGTGAGGGGGGCTCAACTGCCCAAGGAATATCTTATTCCTAACTGCTCAAGGAATATCTTATTCCTAACTGCCCAAGGAATATCTTATTCCTATCTGCCAAGAAATGCATTGTTTCCAGTGAATTTCTGCTGGATGGCTCCATTCAGTCCAGATGACAAATTTCATCTCTTGCAGACAGATGATTACTGGAAGTGGCCAGTCCGTCTTGTCTCCTCTTAGAACTGTATTTCCCTGTAAGCTTATCACTGTTGTCCACTCCTCCCTTGTTGTTGTAGTTGAGTAAAACTGGGTCTTGGGCCATATTTGACTGGCTTGCTGGTTATGTACTGACTGAAGGCACAACAGGCTCTGAGAGGAAGCAGTCAGTCTTAGTGCAGTGTAGCATCAGGCCCAGGATTGTACAAGTCCTGCAAGCACTCCACCCACTCATCCCACATCCCTAATCACAGCCCGTTTGTCTTTCTCACACTGTAGTTCCCACATGAACAGTGTGTGTGTGTGTAAGTGTGTGTGTTTGAGTGTGTGTGAGAGAGTGTGTGTGTGGGTGTATGGGTTTGTGTGTGTCTGTGTGTGTATGCGTAAGTGTGTGTGTGAGTGTGTGTGTATGCAAAACTTGACTGACCAATAGTCATAAACTTTATCTGAACACTGTTCTTGCACTTTGCTGCTTTCTCAATTACCGTCCTGTGCCACCTGTTGAAATTTGACCAAGAACAGTACCTGAAAGTCTGAACATAAGACAGGGGTTAAAGTTGTCCGTGTTGAATTTACACCCCATCCCATTCCAGCACACAGAACAGCAGAACGGCACTGTGTTATTTTACCTGTTCTGTGTGACCCGTTACCATGTGTGAGAAACAAACGTTGATAAACAAAAAAAGCATTTTAGAAAAGTACACCCTTCCCCATTGCCTGCATGTTTGCATGACAAAGGCCTTTGTGATTTGTCCAAAATAGTTTCAATAAAACATGCTTTCTGCATAACTTACTACATAACTGCTTAACGTGCATACCTTTCTCTAGAGACTGCAGATACTGCTAAAGCATGCAAATCTGACTGGCTTTTTTCCCTCCTACACACAATAGGCAAGACGATACCACAGAGAAGCAGTTTGTAGCTCGTGAATAGCAAAAGGGAGGAGCTCATTCAGCCACGCACTTTTACAGACTGTACCACTCAGAGAGGAATAAATTAAACAAAAGTAAAAAGTAATTATACAAATGACCAGTACTATATAGCCCCAAACGTTCCAAGTGTTTGATCAGCCGATAAATACATTGAAATATTTGCAAACTCAAGAAACAATTTCTAATGACAGGGAGCAGCTATTAATGAAAATAAGGATGAGAATTAATATAATATAAACAAGCAGTGTGAAGAAGCCATTTCATCCTAGCCTCAAAAATGCAGTAAACACAAAGATATGTCTTTAACAAGGCATTTATTTGAAATACTGAGGCATTATGTGTATTTATCAAGACCCAACATGTAAAAAGTGTTTTTGTAAAATGCTGTTGTAAAAACTGTTTGCATTATCATTTTTAACCACTGGGGGGCATCATCGATACATTCTAGTTTGCAGGCGTGACCCAGGACCTTCCTCTTGTATCTCTTATTCTTTAATTTGTTTTGGCGATAGTTAAAAATGCCAAATAGTATTTGTATAAAGAATGTCCATTGAATTTCAGTTCTCTTATTCTGTTAAAAAGAATATTTGGACTAACAGAACGATTAAGCCAACCTCACCTGGCTTTTAAAGAATGACAAGTCCCCTAAACCATTGAGCTGAAACTAAACTAGAATAACAGTTCATAGGGATAGCTATTCCAATTACATCAGAGTTTAGTAGTCTAGAGGTCTAAACATGAATATCAAACATCCCTGCTGTGGTTACTGCAATTGGCCCAATGGCCCAACAACTTTGATTGTGAAATGTACTGACTTGTCTCTTTTTAAATGACAATGATTCCGACTGATTTGCACAATCTGGGCTCCACTGTACTGTGTACAAATCCATTATAAAGACACTGGCTGCGATCAATTGGTTTGTTTGTTGTTGTTTTTTTTTGTTTTTTTCTTGAAAGAGAGATCCAGGAACTGCAGAAGAGCATAACAGAGACCTCGGACGTAAACAGAAAGCTTGAAATTATGTGGAAATTGGTCTCGCTGCAAATAAATAATAGATCACAAAAAACAATAATGTCTAATACAACTACTAATTTCATGTTAAATATAGTTTTAAAGATTTGTTTCTGGCAGTATCTATTTGTTTTTGATGAGAACTTGGAAATTAAGTAATCCACCGCAGTGTTCAAATAAAGAAGATGACAAACAACTATACAATGACGCAGTGATTACAGACCACACATTCTTGCTTTGACATTTGATAACGTTGACAATTTTTTCAGTAGTCAAGTTTTATCCTTTACTTTGTACGCACACAAGAAGCACATTTCCCATTTCTTGGCCCCTTTCAGAATTACACCATAGTTTCTCACCTTCAAGCCAACAGGCGAAAAGCTAACGCGCTGCACGTGCTTGTACTTTAAATAGCTTTCGTGTTTAAACTCCTTTTGAGGCGCATTCAGGTCAGAGAGAAAGCACAGGGCCAAACCTGCAGCCATTATTCTCACCCTTCTTTGTGAGTCTTTATTATTTACGGCACCCAGTTCTTAAAGGTTTTTAGACAATGAACGGTACAAATTTGTGTGTTTTTCAGGGAAATCAGTACGCATGTCTCAAACACGTTTTAATTTCAGATGTATTTTCACTATTCATTCATTCGTTCGTTCATTAATTTGTTCATCCATCCAGTCAGTGTTTCTGAGATTTTCTCTGAAATTTCTGAATCCTTAAAAGCAAGAAAATCAGCAGTAGCATAAATGTGTGAATTTACGAACGGACCAGTAGCAGAACTACATCAAAACAAACAGTAATATTATACAGTGAAATGTACAGTGTTAAACCAACTCTCTGTACTCTATCAGAGTTGTATTAACACTGAAAATTTTACTGTGTGTCAGCTGGAAAAGCAGATATAGCTCACTCCAACAGAAAACCGGCACCAATATGTTATAGAATAAATATTATTTACAGGTTAAAACCACAGTATTTTGCACTGTTTCACTTTTTTGGAGGAAGAGAATATTTGAATTCACTTTCAGACGTGATCATGGCGTTAAGACCCGGCTTCTTCCCGTGGAGTCACAGTCGGGAAGATGCAGGAACTCATCACTCAAGACAACAAACACTTTACTGAAGAAAGTGAAAGTTCATTGTAATCACACTGGCCAGCGGGAAGATCACTGAAACACAACACAAGTTTGCGGTACAGCAACACACCCCACACTGGTCTTCTAGCCTGGTTTAAATACCCTCTGGGGCCTTGACTGGGTACTCGTGTCCATCCCATCTGCAAGGGCCTCTCTCTTTGTTCCCTAATGACATCTGTTTTGTACACAAACAACCTATAGGAAATTAGAAATAGGTCTTTGAAACATGCAATTTAGAGGCAGCACCTTTAGTGTGCAGTCTTGAATTAATTAATATAAATCAGAGACCAAACTGTTAGATTTAACCACGTTAAATCTTTGATGGTTTTACTCAGGGTGAACATCTATGTTACCTCCCCGTGGTACACCGCACATTTTCTTTGCAGTGCATACCTTTAAACATAAAAATGAAAAGCAGAGCAGAGAAACTTAAAAATTTGTCCTTTAGGTCCTGGAATGACAGAAGGCCCTCTTCCCGATTATATCCTTAACGGCGTGTTCTCCCATCTCTCTCCACACTGAAAATTAAATCGGAAGGCCGACCAAGAGATAGACGTAAATTGCTGAGCAGGCGTATCCTTGTGCCACGCAAGATCAGTTTTTACTCGCTTTGCAAACTGAGTGGCATACTGCAATGGAATTACAAATAATTGGTCTGAATTTTGATTTTGCTACTGAAGGGTGGGGATCGCCATCACCAAGAGCAGAGTGGCTAGATCGTGGGGACAGTTACGAGTTATTATTTATTTTATTTAACCTTTATTTAATCAGGTAAAAGTGATTGAGGACAAATTCTCATTTACAACACTGACCTGGCCAAGAAGGCACGCGTCAATCAAAACATACAGACATACATTCCTCTTGCTGACAAGTCTTGGTGAGGAGGAACAGAGCGAGTGAGTGGATGTGTGTGTAGTCCAGGAGAAGATCAGTGAGATAGGCCGGAGCCAAACCACCTGGAGGTCAGCAGGCGGGTTTTTGAATTGTATTTGGTTTACTGGCGGCCAATGTAGTTTATACAAGACTGGAGAGATGTGATCGTATGCTTTTGTGTGGGTCAGTATTCTTGCTACGGCATTTTGAGAAGTGAGTTACAGTAATCCAGCTGAGATGTAACAAAGGTATGGATCAGAGAGTTACTGTGGTGGAGTAGGACATGGTGGGCCTGAATGTACACAATACACATTTCAGGAAAAAGCTGAAGCTGTGCACTTGAGAACATATAGCATGAATTGCCTCAGTAAAAATTTACCCAGTGTACTGTAAGAAATATTTTTTCAAAAATATCGGTTCAAATGATACAGTAATAATACGGTCACGATGAACTATTTTTTGAAATAGGGAAAAAATATGCAGCTTCACGGGAAAACACCCCATTATATTACACTACAGGCATTTGCCAGACGCTCTTATCCAGAGCGACGTACAACAAAGTGTATAGCCATAACCAGGAACAAGTATGACGAAAACTGAAGGTTAAACTGATTAACACTAACACAAAAGAGAACAGCAACAACGCAGTCTATGCAAAAGACCCCAGTCCCCGTCTAGAGGAGGCCGTTATAAAATCAGCAGCTGCAGTTCGGTCTGCACTCATTTGTGTTTACAATGCCCACGTCAGACTACGACGATGTTACCAAATTTCTGGGAGAATGGGGACCTTTTCAAAAACTGATCACGTTACTCCTCTGTATAAGCGTAGTTCCCAACGGATTGTCAGGTTTATCCATAGTTTTCATCGCTGACACGCCACCTCACCACTGCGTGATACCCCCAAAAGCTAATATTAGCGCCGAATGGAGAAACTATTCTATTCCACTGGAAGACGACAACGGGGTGATGCGCTATAGCAAATGCACCCGATACAAACTGGACGTAATAAAACTCCTTTCAGACAATGGGTACGTGCCGGGAATCGACGTGAATGTTACTGAAATAGAACAAGAAAGCTGTAAGGATGGGTGGGAATACGACCACGAAATTTACGTTTCAACTATTGTGTCCGAGGTAAGTCAACAAAAACGCAAGTTAAGAGGCTGACGCGTCTCTGAACAGGTATCACATAATTACATTTCAGGAATTGAGCATTTTTGTCGCACATAGCTTACATACCAGTTTTATTTGATTTAATATGGGAAATAGTAAAGAGGTTAGTAACCGTTACCAGCAGCATTGTGTATTAACTTTGGCATCATCGTTCATTCATTCTCTACTTCACACAGCTACACGTAATATGAAGTCATTTAAGTCACATTCAGTTCGAAAGTATTCTTAGAAAACATCGCAAACAATAAGTAATTACCACTGGATAACTTTTTGGAAATCAGATTTTGAAAAGTCTAAATGTATATATTTTTTATGTAGTCACGAGAATGGTCCGGTATATATTCAGTATTGTCAAAAATAATCCTGAATATTGCCAGCACAGGCGTTTCCTGCATAATGACATGCAAATGTTGTCTTGTAAATGTCTAACTTGTGCAGTATGTATGTGTTTTGTCCTCAGTGGGATCTGGTGTGTAGTGACGGATGGAAGGTCCCCATGACGACCTCTGTGTGCTTCTTCGGTGTCTTAACTGGATCCTTTATTTCTGGACAAGTATCTGACAGGTAATATAGACAAAGATACACTTTATTTAAGAACTAACCAGGCTGGCCTAATTTTATAGCTATCAATCTTAGCTTAAGTTAGTTGCATAATCAAACAACTATTGAGTGGTAACTCGTTGGAACCAAATTCAATTTTTCTTTGCCGGCTTATGAAATGATAATCACTGTGTCTATTGACCCGTATCTGGCCCCTTCTGTTATCGTATTTCAAACACGGTCGTATTCATCGTGTGTGCGAGTAATGTAGCTAAATATTTTGAATGTTCAAATTCGACCAGTTTCAAATGGGTTCCTGTCAGTTCATTACCTGCATATGTAGAAATGGAAGCATGGCATGCCGTTTAAGACCAATCATTCATGTCTAGGTATATTATCTAGATATAAGTTCTCAGAAAATTCTGAAATGAAAACAGGAAGGTGCCTTTTTAATTATCAAACATGTTGTTTTGACCAATGCATGTACAGAGAATACTTTTTTAAATAGTTGCAACAGGCTTTCTCTTTAACAGACTTTAACAGTTTTGTGTGTGTGTGTGTGTGTGTGTGTGTGTGTGTGCGTGTGTGTTTTTTAGGTTTGGGAGGAAAGTCGTTCTGTTTGGAACAGTGGGAGTTCAGACTTTGTTCACATTCTTCCAGATTTTCTCCACGTCCTGGCTTATGTTCTCTGCGCTTTACTTTGTCGTTGGGTTGGGACACATTTCCAACTACGTCGCAGCATTTGTCCTCGGTAATTATGAGTCCCTGTTGTCATTTCATTCAATATTATATGTCATTTGCTAAAGGAGTTGCTAAATAATTGTGAAATATTTTGCCATCTCGCAGTCATTTTGTCTACAACAGTTCTCCATGGCCCTCTCCACCATTTTGTTTGGCCCAGGTTGTACTGGCCAGCTTCTCTTTCCGCAGCAGCCTTTGCTATTAATTTGGGAGGGCACAGACAAGCACGTGCTTACCTCCCAAACCCGCAACGTGAAGCAACTGCTGTAGTTTCAATTTCCATGCACAGAGAACACACCTGGGCATGGGCAACTGATCTATCAAAAAAAAAAAATCATGTGTGTTGATGGTATATGCACCTTAGATCATACACTCATATGTGAATGAGATTTATGCCAAGTTTGATGTATGAGGGCCCATAGGTGTAGTACTGAAAAAGCTGCAAAATATTCACACTGGTTCACAGGTAAGTGCATTTGCTCATGAGATTGGGTTGGATGGAGGTTATTCTTCTGGCAGGACTGGCATTTCAAAATTAGGGGTGATCTGTAATATATATATATATATGTTATATTGTTATATTAGTTATTGTGCAGTTCAGCTTTGTTCCAGTTATACATAAAAGGCTGCTGTTTTCTCTGAAATTGTCTTCCTGGTCTCTTTAAATCTTGTTTAAAGGAGCAGAAATTTTGAGTCCACGCATTCGGCTCATATACTCCACAGTGGCCGTGTGCTTTTTTTTTGTCCTCGGCTACATGATGCTTCCCCTGACGGCGTTCTTCATCAGGGACTGGAGAATGCTGCTGATAGCCGTCAATGTCCCAGGAGTTTTCTTTTTCCCCCTCTGGAGGTAGGTGTGTCTTGCCCTGTAGTTCATGAATCACACTGCTTTTTGCACACAGATATAATTTCAGCCATTTTCCTCTTTGGAGTTGGGTGGGATATTGGCCGTCATGTGAGAATTTGTGACTCCCAGAATGCTATAGTCCAACTCAGGAAGTGGAACATAGATGATTTTTTTCTGATACCGTTTCTCCTTCAGTGTAACACAAGTTTTTATTTCATCGTACGGATCTATCTCTATCCTTTACAGAACACTAAAATCCCTTTCACAGTGAAAATCACTCTCCAATGCAGACTGGCTTTGCGTTGAGACAGGTTCATCCCGGAGAGCCTCATTAAACATTAAATACTATTATTTATTGTTTGTCGCCAAACGACATGGTCGAACTCAGGAGGTTAAAAAGTGTTTGTGAGATTGTCCCATGAGACAGATGCATCAATCAATACGACATAATCAAACACCAAGAAGTCACCTGTATTGTAGATCACAGTGCTATTGTGAGTAGAAAAGTATTGTAACTGTGTAGAAAATGCGTAGCAGGGTTTTTGAGCTGAACCTCAGGAACGGTGCCTAACGCAGGTTCATCCCGGAGTCCCCCAGATGGCTTCTCTCTCAGGGCCGGGTGGAGGAGGCAGAGGCCATTTTGAGAGATGCTGCCCGGAAGAACAGAGTCACAGCCCCGGAGGTCATCTTTGCACCTCTCCAGGTCCTCCTAATTTTACCTTCATACAAATGTCTCCACAGTTGGCATTGCCTGTATTCCATCAAAGCACCTTTCCTTTGCATTTTGGTGGTAGAGCTCAGTGGGTCTCCAAACTAAGGTCTGTGAAGACGTTCCAGCGGTCTCTCCAGGAAAAAATAAATAAATAAATAGATGCCCCTTTTAAAAAAATGTTTTGTTTATGTTTTCATGTTTGGAAGATTACATCATTTTAGAGTTTAAGTATTCTCGATTACGGCATCCATCACAGCACCCTTCAAATTTTCTTTTGCAGTTTGGTTGTGGAGCTCAACTAAAGTCTGTGAGGATGTTTGGCTTCCCAGAAAAAAACTGAATAAAGACAAGAGACAGTGAACGTACACTCTCAGAAATAAAGGTAAAAGGGAGGTATATTTTTGTTCTTTAAGGAACAAATTTCCGCAATGTACCCTGAAACTTACAAAAATATTCTATTTGGTTACTGATGAGTACCTTTTACGAGCAAAAAAAGTACAAATGGATTAGGCTATGTATTGCTGGCTATCTGTGGAGTTTTACGTACCAATAGGGTACCATCGCAGTGAGAAGCATTTGTTCCTCTTCAGGCATCTATTCCTAACTTTTTCTGAGAGTGTATATAGCACGTCTGTTTTTTTATTTTGTTTATTATTGTTTAGAATGACTTGAACCCTCACTTTATGGTCTGACATCTCAGAAGTCCCATCAAAGCTAAAGCCAGTACATTTGTCCATATCTAGTTAAAAAGCATTTGTGAGACTTTTTTTAAGCAATGCTCTCAGTTGTGAAATGTGCTATATCCAGAAAACCTGTGGTCCTTTGCGTAATAATGCCAAAATGCCAATATTTCACTCTAATGAGAGGTAACAAGCAGTCAAAGTACATTTTCATTGGAATATCATTCAAATGTCACAAAGCAAAGTGCAAGGTCTCACTCAACAAATTTACTCTGTTAGAACACATTGAACACACAAGTCTGCACAAACATAATTAAAAACATATAAACATCCCATAATGGGAATAAAGATAAGAATCCGTTGAGTCAAATTTTGGTAGGTGAATTGTTTTGTTATTCATCTCTTGATATGCTGTTAGTATTTACAAACCTTTATTACTAATGTTGACAGGGAGGGTATGGGTGGGGTCAAATTGATTGGTGCCATTTTGAAGCTGTAAAAAATCTGACTTGCCTCCTATATTAAAAAAAAGCAAAATCTGACAAATCTCTAAAATTCTCCATGCATAATAATCTCTTCATATGGTGTCAGTAATGGCAACTCAGCAAATTCAGCTCAGCCCCGCAAGTGCACAGATGTTGGATAGTTGACATAGTTTGTATTGTTTTGGGGTCTCGAGCCTGGACTGGGCCACCGTGGTTAAAGTAAACCCATTTATTGAGACACGTGTTGCCCTAGGTGGAAAACAAGACTGAAAAACTGAGCCGCCACAACATCTGCGATCTTGTGAAGTCCAACAACATCCGCTGGGTCACAATCATACTGAGCTTCGTGTGGTGAGTGGCCTAATGACACTAAACACAAGGCAGCTCAAAGCCAAGAGAAACAGATTTGCTTTTATGTAACTTGTTGAGAGCTGTTGGCTAAAACCCCTTATAGGGGCAGACCACTCAAAAATGCAAAAAGCTATCCACGAAGTACACTGACTGTATATATCCGTCCATCCATTGCCTATACCCGCTTATCCTGGGCAGGGTCGTGGGGGGTGCTGGAGCCTATCCCAGCGTGCACTGGGCGCGAGGCGACTATATCTTTCTTGTAGTACAATCCCCAGAGCTGCATGCAATACTCCAAGTGTGGTCTAACAAATGCATTGTATAAGACAAGTATAACTTCCTTGAATTTATACTCAATACTTTTGGCTTTATATCCCAGCATCCTGTTGGCCTTTTTTACTGCTACATTAAGGCTTTGATCAACCATTACTCCCAATTCTTTTTGAAATTGAGCACATTCCATTTTTTATTTCCAACATGCTGAACTTTATATGTGGCTATATTGAATTTTATTTGCCAGGTTTCCACCCACTTCTGGATTTTGTTTAAATCTTCTATGATTACAGTTTCTAAAGACAGTCTAAAAATACCTGGCAAGTGGTTTTAATATGATCTCACCTAACTTTGAGTACCCTTGGGCATTTGCCATCAGGCTCTGCTGCCTTATTTGTCTTTAGATTATGCAATTTATCTAGTACTTTCACGCAAAGCCTCAACCAAATCATGCCAATATTCTGGGGTGCAGCATCAACGTTTTTTTATTTTTATTTTATTTTATTTTTTTAAGTTGGTTCAACATTATTTTAACAGTGTTGACACTGTGTACCAGCTTGCTTTGGTTGAGAACTGTGTGGACATACACAGATGGTGTACTTTGTCAGAAAGGAGTTTTCGGTGAAACACTGCACAACAAAATCTGTGGATGTTTGCGAGTAACCATGGCTTTTTGGAAGGAGATGTTACTGTTGAGTTTTTTGCATGAAAACTTTTGCCACCTTGAGTGGCACAAAAAACTTTGTCCCGTTGAGGTCCGTTGTATCAGGGTCAGCAGCAATGGATATCTAGAAAACTTGTCAAATCTCAGTGAAACTGTCTGGATGGATAAATTGCACTCTGGGTAAGTGGAAACAGCTTAATTTCATTTTTGGGTGAACTTGTCTGTCCCCCCCCCCCATTCTTTCAGGATGACAATCTCCGTTGGGTACCTCGCCTTATCATTGAACACCTCCAATCTGTATGGGAACTCTTTCCTGAACTGCTTCTTCTCAGCAGCTGTCGAGGTCCCAGGCATTATTGTGTCCTGGCTCTTATTTCGCTCTTGCCCAAGGAGACTGTGCCTCTTCACCATACTCTTCCTCGGCGGAGCTGTACTACTGTTCGCTCAGCTCATACCAAGAAGTAAGTAAGTAAGTTCCATCAAGAGCTGTGATGGGAAGTTCGATTATTTTTCCGGACTAATTCGCAAATTTGTAAAATGAAAATAATTTGAATCTTTTGATTCGTTCACTTCAGTAATCCCTGCTTCCCCAGAGCACACAGAACCCCCCTATTGGCGAACAAAGACTTGACAATGTTGTGACTCCAGAATTACAGTTCACAAACGATTGGTTCAGACATGTCGCGTTCATTCAGTGGAGTGGAGATAGCCGTTCTTTGGCGTGATAGTTCAAATTGGCCCATGAGTGCTGAATCATTGCAATGCATGGTTCAGTGCACCAGAGGCTTACTAAACTGCAATACCTCGAGTAACCACTGGAGTTTATGAGCTTCACGGAGAATGACAATCCCTGGTCCCCTGGTTAGGAGAGAAAGCCTGCCCCATGATTTGCTGTGACACAGTGCCCCTTACTGGCCAAACATTTCTTCTGGCAGCCACATTGTTTTTGCAGTTCTCAAAAATTGTAGAGAAGGAAAAAATGTAGGCCTATTTAAAAGACATAAGACATAAGAGCTGAGATTTTTTGATATATTATGACCTGAGCTTCAAGACAATATACAAATTTTATTTCGGCAGAAGACAATTCGAGCAAAATATTTTTAAATTACTGTTTCTGACAGTATTGTTCAAGCTATGCTGTGTTCAAACAAGCCTCAACACCCATCTTCCATGATACCCTCATGTATGACCCTTCCTTGGTTGCGATTGGTCAGTCCTGTTATCTCTTTTCACTGAACAGATTTGAGTTCGGTATCTACTGCACTGGAGATGACGGGAAAATTCTCCTTCTCAGTGGCTTTCACTATTGTGTATGCCTTCACGGCGGAGCTGTACCCCACAGTCCTGAGGAACACCGCCGTGTGCGCCTGCTCCATGGCGTCTCGGCTGGGGAGCATTTCCGCTCCCTACTTCATCCACCTGGGTCAGTGAGGCCCGACACCTGCTCCCCCCTTTCTGGCTGCACCCCAATTTCGCCAATGCCCCTGTCAATTTTCCCACTTTCACCCTCTCCGTCTCCTTTTCTTCCTTTCTTGTTCTTCACTTCTCAGACACATTGTTGGCCCTCCCCTGCTGCGTAGCTACTTTTCCCTCACTAGAGGCTGGCACATTACTATCCACTTTTTCCTTGCACGGTTTTATTTGTTCATACTTCTGCATTGAGCTTGGGATAAACCCATTTACAGAAGAAAAAGAAATAAAAACCTTAATTCTCCATTTCCATTCATTTTTGGTTTGGGCTTTCATTTTGTTCTTTGCCTGACCGGGTGAGATGGTACCTTTTTCTGTCATACAGGAACCTACTATAAGCCCTTGCCATACTTGTTAATGGGGAGCCTCAGTGTTTTGGGGGCGTTGCTTAGCATCCTGCTTCCTGAGACCTATGGTTTGCCTCTCCCTGAGACCATCAATCACATGCAGACTATTCAAAGGTAAGACAGCCACAAGGTGTCTGCTCCCTCACCTTCTGTGATCAAATGGTTTTTGTCTTTAGAGCACTTGGGGAGTACGGTTGTCATGCTTTTACAATTTGAATATTTTTTCATAATTAAGGAAAATTCCAGTATTTAATCTTTTTTTTTCCCCCATTTTGTTTTCCTCAGGTATAAAAAGAGGCAAAGATCAAGTAATGTTACCAGAGATACTGCAGCAGTGGAAAATGCCTCAATGTTGTAATGACTGGATTACATTAAAATAAGAGATGCTGGATTATACAAAGATTGAGATGTTACTTCTCACACATGCAACATGTGTGCACTACTCTTAAACTTTTTATACTATCATGGTGTGCATTTATAATATGTATTTATAATGCACTGATAATACATTTAGGTTTTATTAAAGAAGGGGAGTTATTGTTCATGTATAAATTAATAGGCAAAATGTGTACACCCAAACTGTTACTGAAAATGTGTATAATCTGACAAAACAATATGACAATATCACTGAACAATATGACAGGGTTCCTGTTTGTCACCAATCTTGGCAGATTTCTGTATTTTAAGAACATTAGTCAAATTGTGTAATGCTTGTTTATTTACAAAATGTATCTGCCAAAGATTGTGGTCCTGAAAATGACTCGTTAAAAGCAGTGAATTATATTACCCATAAAAACCGAACTGAAAATTGTAGTGGTTTATATATTGAAATTAGAACTGATTCGCCTCTTCAGTTGGTCTATAATTTCCTGCAGAACTTTTCTCATCAGGGGGCAAGATGAAAATAACACAGTTACATGAAATAATTTAGGAAATGTAGCACTGCTTTGGAATAGAGTTTGTGCAATTTGTGTGAGCTAAGATTGCCAATATTGTTTGTTGTAACTTTGTCTCATTTATCATAATATCAACAGTTTTAATGGCAGGCCTAGATTTTTCTTAATGACTTAATATATAGTTTTAATTTACAACTTATAATCAATGCTTTTTATGTGTGAGTAACTTGGCAGGTGCGTGAGTAACATGTAATATAAATGATACGTTAAAAAAGTTGTGCAAGTCGCTCTGGATAAGAGCGTCTGCTAAAATGTCTGTAATGCAATGCATGTGTATGCGTGAGTAGCTTGACATGTTTGTACGTTGAAATTAATGTTTGAAGAAAATGTTTTTTTATTTCTTTTAATTTTATTAATTATTGCTACAATTTGGAACAGCACACTTGCAACCGACTTTATGTCATGTCCTAGTTAGCCAGACAGCTAAAACTCTTAACTAATTTGTAAATTATTAGTTCAAGATGAACTGCCAGTGTTGCCTCCCTTGAGCAAAGTACAGTAAATATCCAGCAGTACAAATGGATAGGCCAACTATGTAAAAAAAAAGAAAAAGCAACAGTTGGGTAAATTCCTCTGGATAAGAGCATTTGCTAAATGTCTATAATGTCATGAAATTTCATTACAACAATGCAGACCAATAACAGGGAAAACTATATAGCGATGCGCAAGTGGTGTGGCATTTATCTCTGTGTGGTTTGGATGAGGTGTTCACTTAACAGGAGCAGAGCACTGGCCCTAGAAGACAGCAGGTAATCATGGGCAGTATACAGCGTGGTGATGAAGCTGTGTGTGTGCGTGTGTGTGTGTGTGTGTGTGTGTGTGTGTGTGTGTGTTTGTGTGTGCTGTGCGTCTCTGTATGCGAGCCTTGTCGTTTCTGCATTTACTCATCATGATGTGCACATTAACAGTACTCCTTGAGAACTGTTACACAAACTGTCCTCCACAACATTGTGTGAGTCCAAAAAAAGAGGAACAGGTGGAAAGATGTGACGCAGTTTTAAGTTTCAGGTGGATGCAGTCCAGAGCTCAAGACAAATAAGCCACATTTTTTCAGCAGAATCGGTCCATTTGGCCGGAGAAAGTGGAGGGAGTTGAGAGGCCCCTCAAAACTCCTCGTGAAGGTGTGCTGGCAAAGCCGCTTTAAAAGCTACAGTACATTAAAGAAGAATTCTGCCACATTGGCCAAATGCGTCATTTGTAGAGTTCTTTTTCAATGAAACGTTTACCAGTATTTCAGGGTAAATATATAGGCTACCGCTTGTAGCCAGCAGGGGGCCCCAAGCAATCGCATGGTTTCTGCGATGGCAAAGCCCACCTGTGCTGGCACCCCGTTATTGCTACTCTCACGCACCACTCCCCTGCTGTGAAAAAAGGCCACCGGCGATAACCCTATCCCCAAAAACCCTGTCCAGAAGAAAACCAGACCAGTCGCACTCACGTCAGTTGTAATGAAGTGACTAGAGTCGATCGGGGCAGGAAACATGCACGCTCACATACAACAGTCTCTTGACCCCTATCAATTTGCACATAAAAACAAAAGTTGCATAGATGTGTACCAACATGCACCTCAGCCAACCCTTTTAAGAGCTGGTTTTCTGAAATGTTCAGTTAAGAACATTCTAATGCCATGTTTGTGACCTCACTTTAAAGAGTTAAAGCACCTTGGAAGGGCTGGCAGGCCTACGGATGGCTACTGTTCTAGGACTTTAGCCTGGCAGTTAATACTATACTGCCACACATCCTCCTCATCCTCATCTCACCTTGAACACTGACGATTGTGCCAGGCCAATTATACAGCGATCTTTGGGTCTTTTTTGACGAAAATCTCGGCATACCTGTAGGACAGGTATGGGCACATATTAACCAACTTCTGCACTTCCTCCGCAGGGTCTGAGGCCTCATCCTCTCACTTATTCACACCTCCATAAATCATTGTCCTAACGCAGGGTCCCTGCAGCGGCTACGGGTCATTGGACAAGGGGTCATCTGTTTGCCGTTTAACTGCTTAGGTTGACAGCAGTGGGGCGACATAGCTCAGGAGGTAAAAGCGGTTGTCTGGCAGTCGGAGGGTTGCCGGTTCCCCCCACCCTGGGCGTGTCAAAGTGTCCCTGAGCGAGACACCTAACCTCTAATTGCTCCCAACGAGCTGACTGGTACCTTGCATGGCAACCTTTCACTGTTGGCGTGTGAGTGTGTGTGTGAATGGGTGAATGAGAGACATCAATTTTAAAGCACTTTGGATGAAAGCGCTATATAAATGCACTCCATTTACCATTTAGCAGGACCAGGGAGAACTGGTTCCTGGTTTAGTTTGCAGTTGGGCAACCTGAATCTCCCTGAAGGCAACCTCTGGTCCTTTGTATGTGGCAGGGCCGCTCAACCTCATCCCCGGACATCTACAATCCCGTCAGCTCAAGGAGATCTCTAGCAGTTGAGCTTCTTCTTTGCAGAACTGCTTTAATTCAGACAAATTTGTAGGTTTAAGAGCATGAGCTGCTTGCTTCAGGTCCTGCCACTGCATCTCTACTGGGTTCAAGTCAGGAGTTTGACTAGGCCACTCCAAAACTTTAATTTAGTTTTTCCCAGCCACTCAGATGTGGATTTGCTTTTGTTTTTTTTGGTAATTGTCTTGCTGCATAACCCAATTACGCTTCAGCTTCAGCTAAGATGACTGGACATTCTCCTTAAGAATTTTCTGGTACAGAGCAGAATTCATGGTTCCTTTAATAATGGCAAATCATCTAGGTCCTGAGGCAGCAAAGCATCCCCACACCATCACACTACCACCACCATGTTTAAAAGCTGTTCTGACCTCTTCTGGAATTTCCTTTGATTGTGGCATAGTGTGACTGTAGAAACTTTGTGGTGACTACTTCACTCTGATGGTAAGGTTCAATATGAGTGCGGTTCAGATTCAACAGGGCTGGCTACAATCAAGCCTGGCTGTGTTCAATCAGCTGAATATAATAATCAATTAATTTAGGTTAATTGGTTGAGTAACTAAAGGGGGGCAATTACATTTTCACATGGGTGATATTTGTCTTTTTTCATTAAATTAAATCATTTTTTAAATGTATTTTGTTTTTACTCTGTTTTTCATTGAATATTACATTTGATCTAAAGATCTGAAACTATTCAGGGTGACAGAAATCCGGAAGGGGGCAAATACTTTTTTCCTGGCACTGTACATACTAAAATTATATATAGACCTTTCCCTCATTTACTCGCCGGTTTAGGCTACATAACTCAAGATCGTGGCGTTGGTTTTGGAGTTTACCGCGATGCTCCAAAGTTAAATAATGGCCATGGTGCAGTTAAGGAATGCAAGCAATGCGAGAACAACCTGTACATGTAAAAGGCCAATTAAACTGGCAGACCTGGACTGTGTATCCTTGCTTTGGTTCATAAATGGGCATGGCTTATGTGGCAGAAGGGGCTGTACCTGTACTGTCTACCTGTGCCCTCTACCTGTACACTCACTCTCATCTTCAGGTGCCATTTTTCTTTTTTCACAGCAAATATGACACAAAATGTTCACAGCCCCACTTGTTGGTTGTACAAGCCCTACACAATACCGCGGTTACAGAAACTATACATTTTTATTATTACCCATCATGTTTTTCTTTTTTTCCTTGTCTTTGAAGCAGTGATATTGTACCACATCTTTCTTTTCTCCTTTTCTTCTTTGAGTGTCTTTATGTTCTTTCCTTTTCTTCTTTGATTGCGTGATACGTACCATGCCTCTCTGTTATGTGTTCATCCTTTGGTAACATGATAATTGACATTGCTGATAAAGCTGATTTAAATGGAAGATTATAAAGTTACACCTATGGCGGTGCATGCAGCTGAACACCAACATTTATAGCTGTTGGCTAACGAGTAGCTATTTATCTGTTAGCTTTGTGATAAGAGTTACCTCAAATTGCAAACAACGTCGCAACGACTACATTACAAAGGGCAAGAAAGGATAGGGAGCCATATAATGCACTGTTACCATGAGGCCGCAAAAAAAAAAAAAAGAAAAAAAAAAGAAAGACTCATGCAGGTCAGCTGTCATCTGTTGACCTGTGAAAAGTGTCAGTTGGTGCAAACGTAATGGCAGCAATGATAAAGGGAAGATAAAGAGTGGGAGACGGATGTGGGGAGCACGGAGAGGTGGATGAACACACAAGAAAACGACGACAAAAAGGCGGGCAGGAAACAGAGGAGGGCCTGGGGGGTGGGAAGGAGACATTCAGGGTAACATGAGTACAGGCTATGCTGGGGTCGGGGGTTTCAGCTGTCATACTGGAGAATGTAGGCACAAGTTAAGAAGCAACACAAACAGGTTTGGCAGAGGGAGAACTCATTTAAAAAAAAGAAGTTATTCAGTCTTCCATTGCTGCTTTGAATTTGTGAAAACTGGTGTATGCCTTAGTCTGATTTAACTGTGCAAGTTTTGTAAGTGAACCATTTGTCCCTGGATTTCTTTAAAATTCAACAATAAATGTACGAAATTTATTTTGACATTTTATTTATTTTAAAGTGCATGCAATGCTTTTAATGAATGGGCCAAGGGCAGGCGAATATACATTATTTAGACTGTAAACTAACTTGTGTGGAAGAAAAACACTGTTCGTTTTTGTTTAAAAAAGAAAAAAAAAGCAGAAAGAAATGCATTTGGGGAAGAAAGGGATGGAAAGTGAAGAGCCCATCTTCAATGTAGAGAGCAGGGATGGAGATGTTGTGTGGAAGGATTAAACAGAAGGACAGAGAGCACAGCCTTTGTAGAGGTGCAGGTACAATGTTCTGCACAGTACTAAAGCTCTGATGACAATTTTTAAAATTTATTAATGTTTATTTATGCAGAGTAGGTTGACTGAGCACACATGCTCTTTTGCAGCAATGCCCTGTGAATGGGGAATAATTGACAAAGTATTTACACGCACCAGAGTCTAAAGCAGCCTTTATGAAAAACAGGCCTAAAACAGTTATTGTAGCTAGTGGTTACAGTGTGTGAAGTCCCAACTACATGTTCCCAAATGTACTCCAATCACACGACTCCCAGTTAACTGCATAGAGGTGGGAGCCCTCTTTGGATTAAGGTTTAACCAAACATCACACAGATTATTTTAATAGCCCTCAGTGCTGTGTCCCATATTAACAAAGAGAAACAAAACACACATTTTACAGGATGTACATTGCAAAACACCGCACGGCAACTTAGTATTCTGGGGGGGATTCAAATGAAAGACAATTGATAAAAACACCACAACAGTCCTAAAACATTACAACAGTAGACCAAGTACTAAAACACAAAGTGCAATGGAATAAACATCACGGTCGTCTAATAGTAAACCAGCAGAGTTTAAGATTAACCAGTAAACTCTCATGCAGTTTCATGTTACCCACTACGCGATACCGTGATCAATTCGAAACACGTGAGGTAAAATCACACACTGAAGTAAAGCGTCACTCAAAAACCAATGTAAAAGCACACGTGATTATATAATGAAAACGTTGTTCGCACTGTGCCTATCACATAATCATATGGCTTTCCACAGCTCAACAAGCAGAAACGTCTGGTGTGGCTGCTAATTAAGTCAGTTTATACAGAATTCATAAGGGGCGTCATTGGACTCCAATTCCTGGGGCAGGAACCCTAGATATATTTTGCTTGGTCCAATTAATGATGATCATCTTTACATTATGCTTAACTAATGCAAGACTACGGGAAAGAATTGGCCTCCGGCTGGTAGCGCTGGTTTAGAAACCAGACTGTTCAGGTCAAGGATTGAATTCTGGCCACCCTTGTAAAGCGATAAACTTGTTGCTAGAGGGTGTTATAAAAGCCGCTGCTGGACTTAGTATCTCAGTTCTGTTCTGTCCGACTCATTTTAATTTACAATGCACGTGACAGACTACGATGACTTTATCAAATTTATGGGAGAATGGGGACCTTTCCAAAAACTGATCACGTTACTCCTCTGTTTGAGCGTAATTCCCAACGGATTGACAGGTTTGTCTATGGTATTCATCGCCGACACGCCACCGCACCACTGCGTAATACCCTCAAACGCCAATATTAGCGCCGAATGGAGAAACCATTCTATTCCGCTGGAAGATGCAAATGGGGTGATGCGCTATAGCAAATGCACCCGATACAAACTGGACGTAATAAAACTTCTTTCAGACAATGGATACGTACCTGGAGTAGACGTGAACATTACAGAACTAGAACAAGAAAGTTGTAAGGATGGTTGGGAATACGACAGAGAAATGTATATTTCAACTATCGTGTCCGAGGTAAGTCAACAAACGCAACTTATGCTGAGCGATCTCTGAAAAGGCATCGCAGAATTGCATTTCTTGAATGGGGTAGTTTCGCTGTCCGCAGTTTGCATACTAACGCGTTTTATTCGATTTAAATTTAATATCCATATAGTGAAAAGTACGAATCGTAGTAACTGTCACCTGCTTAATCGCATATTGTCTTTGCAGTCGTTCATTCATTAATTAATTCCTAAATAACTTAATAAAGTAGAGCTACACCTAAGCTACATTAAGTGAAGTCACATTTAGGTTCGAAACCATTCTTTGCATGCCTTGCCAACCGTTAATTACGGCTTCTTTCCCAAATATATCCGACGCCATGGAACTTTATCTTCTAGCTGAAAGGAACGACAGGTTTTGCGAGTGCACACATCTACTAAGTCACTCTGGAATGTGGGACCGAATGTTATCTGTTAAGAGCTGAATTGACACCGAACGGTTCATTGTGTGACAGGAGCTTATCTTGTCATAATATAAAAGTGAAACGTTAGAAACAAGTGCGCAGTCAAAAAAATCTGGACAGGTTAGATGGTTATAATCAGGTGCTGAGCAGAGTTCACCTTCCTCAGCAGCTGCCAGCCAACTGTGATTGGAAATATAAACCTGGTTACTAAATGAGACTAGTACTTTGCTGTGTGTAGGCATAGATTCAGGACGACACAACTCCTGATGTGTACAGTTGTCTTCTGCCAGTACGATTTTGATAGCAAAACGTGATTGCATGTGATTGACGGTTCATGTGTATAAGTATGTAAGTATGAAGCTCACTCATGGACACGTCAAAACACAAAACGTAATATAGCTGCAAGCAGCAATTAAGGGGGCCAAGGCCTCAAAGTCATAAATAAATGTAGCAAATATCAAATGTCTCCTAAAAATAGCATTTTAATGAAAATTTTCTTTTATAAAATTTGTTTAGCTCCATAACACTGTCCTTGTGGTTTAACCGGGCCAATTCTTTAGTGTTAGTCTCAGGATGGAGTTGCCAATGCACAGGGTGATCATCTGGATTTGGCTTCATATCCCCAAATCAAACAGTGCAGGACTTATCAATTTTGACTAAGAAATAGACTAAGATTCCAGAAGTTTTGCTGCTTGGCCCACTAAGCATCCAAACTACTTAAGTTACAGATCCAAATTGTATTTTACCACACACATGACCTGATTCAGTTTGTTTTTACCATTCATTTATAATGACGCTACAATACATTCAACCCCAATTTCATTTTTTAAAACCTACACATAAGGACCATGCCAATTTACAATGTCAATGGAAACTATCATTTGTAATATTACAGTGGGTGGACAGAACACTGATTTTGAGTTCCCGTGTAATTGCTGTAGGCTGTAATTTACTTAAAATATGTCACAAAGCCAGCTGATTCTTTGGACAACCAAAGGTTTAAAAAAAAATTAAAAGTGCTCAGGAATATCTACAACGGTTTATTCGCTGAAAATCCAGAAATGTGGGCATTGAGACCTTACATATTGCCAGGCCATTGCATCAAATTTGTTTTGGCAGTTTAGCCAAAGTAGGCAAAAGCTTTACTACCACAGTGCCCAAACCTAGTTGCAAAAAGTACTGTCCAAAATAATCCTACATTGTCACTGCACATTGCCAGCACAAGTGTTTTCACTAATTAAATGAAAAGCATAACAACATGTAGTAAGTGTCTAACTTGTGCAGTAAACATGTGCCATCTCCTCAGTGGGATCTGGTGTGTAATGATGCGTGGAAGGTCCCCATGACCAGCTCCATGTATTTCTTTGGAGTGTTAACTGGATCCTTCCTTTCTGGACAACTGTCTGACAGGTAACACTTCACTCTAGTGTGTTTCTTTTGCACCTCTGCACCTTGAACTAATGCACTTGTTGTATGTCGCTCTGGATAAGAGCATCTGCTAAATGCCTGTAATGTAATGTAACACTCACTCACTATCTCTATTGGACACACCCAGTCTCACAAGTTAATCTTTCTCATCTTTCTAGTAAATGGAAACCTGTCATGCCCTTTAGACTAGTTTCATATCTAGGTATTTTCAAGTTCTTAGAAAATCTTGGAACAAAAACAAAAAAGAGCCTTTTAAAGTGCCGAACACGTTTCAGTATACGTTGGAAGTATTCTCTGAATAAAGGGAATACTTGAAAATAGTTACAATGTGCGTTCTCCCTAAGACTGTTTTGACTGTTTTTACGTGTGCATGTTTTTTTAGGTTTGGGAGGAAAATCGTTCTGTTTGCAACAATGGGGGTTCAGACAGCGTTCACGTTCTTCCAGATTTTCTCCACGTCCTGGCTTATGTTCTCCGCGCTTTTCTTTGTCGTTGGTTTAGGACTAATTTCTAACTACGTCGCAGCGTTTGTGCTAGGTAATTATGAGTCTGTGCTGCCATTTCCATCAACAGTATATGTTGTTTGCCAACTAAACTGCTATATAATTGTGAAATATTTTCCCATCTGGCAGTCATTTTGTCTACAACATTTTTACATGGCTCCCTCCACCAATTAGTAATGCCCAGCTTTACTGACTATTAATTTGGGAGAGCACAGGGAAGCATTTCTTTACCTGAAGGGGCAGGAACTTGAGCTTGTGTGCACATTTACAGGATAATTGATTTATGAATCCTGTGACTTGATCATACGCTCCAGTCTGAATGAGATTTTAAGTTTGATAAATGAGGTGCCTGTGGTGTAGTCCCGCAGAGCCTGCAGTGTGTAAAATATTCACACTGGTTTACAGGTGCAGTAAGTGCATTTGCTCATTGGGACTGGGTGGGATAGAGGTCATTCCTCACACAACACTCGCATTTCAAAATTAGGGGTGATCCGTTTAAAAACATTATACGAGCTTATTAATGTTCACATTACCCCTTGGCTTTGTTTCAGCGATGCATGTACACAAGAGGCTGCTTATATCTTCTCTGAAATTGTCTTCCTGGTCTCTTTAAATCTTGTCCATAGGAACAGAAATTTTGAGTGCACGCATTCGGGTCATATTCTCCACTGCGGGAGTGTGCATCTTTTTTGCCTTCGGCTACATGATGCTTCCCCTGATGGCCTTCTTCATCAGAGACTGGAGAATGCTGGTGGTCGCCATAGCGGTCCCAGGAGTTTTCTTTTTCCCCGTTTGGAGGTAAGTGTGTGCGATATACCCCTGTAGTTCAAGAATCACAGCACGGCTTTTGCATGTAAATATATACTGAACGCACATGCCATTCAGGTGAATCTTGAGAATCTGAGTCATTTGAGAATTTGTTACTCTCGGAATACAAACGCTCTTCTCAGAAAGAAGCATTGCATTCAAAGAATTTCAGTGTCTTTTGAACAGAACTAAGCAGCGGACCAGTCTTTGTTTTGTCAAACTGTTGTGGGAGAATTCTGTTACACGCCGTTGCATTTGTATTTTATTAGTTTTAATTTTGGGAACAGGACAATGTGACGCATATAAGCTCTAGTTGTGACTGCCTGTTCAAGGGGGAGTCTGCCTCTCCCTCCCCCACATTTTCCTGGGTGCCTAAAGCAGACCTACTGTCTGATAGGGGCAAGTTAGAATTTTCTAATATTCCACTAGGTCACGCACATCCAAACCTCTGAATAGCATCCCAAGGCTGCATAGTCTATCTTTTTACATGGTGTACAGAACCACAGATATGGAGCTATATACTATGGTAGCCTACTGTGTAAGGGGTAATCAGTATATGGTCCACACTGCCATCTGGTGGGTATTTAAATGCCCTACACTGCATTACTATTGAAATACTGCTGGACCCTAGCTAAGACATGGAAAGAATGGCACAGCAAGGTAAAAGTTCCACAAGGAACTTCTTTGGGAAAATGAATGACAAAGAAGGCGAAATTCAAATTGTGGAACACTAAGTTACCAAACCAGAAGTCAACAACAACAGTGCACTCCCATTTAAAAGGAAAGCATCTGATCAAAACCATAACCACAGACTGCAAGTGTCCAACCATTGATAGCTGGCTTTGTTACGAGGCAGTGTTCTGATGATAAACGTGCAGTACAATGAACAGCAATTGGGGGTTGTGTAACCGGTTACAGCGATGTAACTGTTTTTGAATTCTGCTCATTATTTTCAGAAGATATATAGCCTAGCACTACGAAATTTTACTTCAAACAGCTTTGACATGTCAGTAGTCCTTAGCCGTTTCAAATGTATTCATATGTTAATCGAGTCCAGTACAATTAAAACCAAAGTACACGCAGTCTGATGTTATATTCTTGCCACCTAGTCGGTGAGTTCTCCCAATGCTGATTTTAAATAAGCTCTAGACTCTCAACTCAAGGAGTGGAACTGCAGGCATTTTCCTTCAATACCCTTACAGAACCACACCTTGAAAATCCCCCTCCAATGCAGGCTGACTTTGTGTTGGGACAGGTTAGTCCCGGAGTCCCCCCGGTGGCTTCTCTCTCAGGGCCGGGTGGAGGAGGCAGAGGCCATTTTGAGAGGTGCTGCCCGGAAGAATGGAATCACAGCCCCGGAGGTCATCTTTGCACCTCTCCAGGTTCTCCTAATTTTACCTTTACCATACAAATGTCTCCACAATTGGAATTGACTGTATTCCATCACAGGACCCTTTAAAATTTCATTTTCATTTTGGTTGTAGAGCTCAGGGGGTCTCCAAACTAAGGTCTATGTAGACGTTCCATAATAAAATAGACGTCCCTTTTAAAAATGTTTTCAGTATGTTCCCATGTTTGGACAATTACATTATTTTAGAGTTGTAGTATTCTCGATTACAGCATCCCATATTTCAAATCTTTCTCTCCCACCAGTATCTCCAAAATGCCAGCAGGACTTGCCAAAGACAGAATCTTTGTTAATGTTAATATAGACCTACTTAATCCACTTCTGTTAATTCTACCAGTGAAAGGCGATGTTTCCCATTCTTCCATTATCCGCTGCATCTATTGATGCAGAGTTGGACCGAGTGTTTCCCAGGTCATATTTTTCACCGCTGGTGATTGGTAGATCCTACTGCCCAGCCTGCTGGTGATGTTGGTGGTGGTCCCGTGTTGGTGGTTGTAGTTCTTTTATTGATGTGGCTATCCTGATCTATGTTTGGTTAGATCATTTTCAGTTGACATTATTCTAACGGAAGAACTAAGATGCCTGAAGTAATCAAGACCTATGGGATATCCTACATGTTGAATATGCTGCCTTAAAATTTAATGAAATAAAATGCCTTAGAAGAATTCATTTTTTGATGACTTTGCTTTGGGATATGCCTTGGAAGGACAAAATTGTGAAAATGATGCCTTCGAATGCTGCCTTCTAGTGCAGCTTCCTTCCATTTGAGACAGTCTCATGCAAATAATCTAATACAAAACCATATAAGGTGCAACACATAATTTAACAGTTATCACATCTTCACAGAATAAATGACAAATGTTTCATTTACTGTGTTGCTTGTTAGAGAAAGGCAAGTTCTTTGTACAGTTTAAACAGAACACAAACAAGGAAATAGGATATATGGGTCACAGCGCAGGGTCGACTTGATTATGTTCACTGCTGTGTAGACATCTGAGGAATTACCACTAATTAAGTTGGGTTACACACTGCACAGTGCAGGTGCTCACTGAGGCGTAATGTGCTTTTATGTAATGTGAACTGTTCGCATTGTCAATCAAGCATACATAACATTATTATCCACTGAGTTCCAGAAGGGACTTTCATATATAGTTCACTTAAAATGATTTAAATTACAGTTCAATGCATGTCATTCTATTCATTCCATAAAAAACACAGTTGCACTTGGAAGTCATTGCCAAGTTCCTTCCCTGAGTGCAGTTCCTAGGGTAAGCAGACCAAGTTGTAATGTTTTCTATTGACATAAGTGAAAGCAAACACTGAATGAACCTTAATAGTTGATGGTGATGATGTGCTCAGGCCCGAGTCCAGGTGCTTGTGGGCACAGTTCTGCAAAGCTTGAGGCTGCCTGCCAATGATTGTCAAGACAGGCTAACGGCCTTATGCTAGACTGGCTGTCCTTCTCACAGTTCTCACATAAGGTCTCTTCAACACAGATATGGATAAGTTCTGACTGTACGCGAATGAGAACCTCAGTCTCCATGTAATGATAAATGTTACTTCTCTGTACTCCATTTACTCAAATCAGCCCCACAAGTGCACAGATGTTGTATAGTTTACATAGTCTGTATTGCTTTGGACTGAGTTGAACTGGGTTACTGTGGTTAAAGCAAATACGTTTATTGTGACATGTGTTGCCATAGGTAGAAAACGATATGGAAAAATTTAAACGCCACACCATCTGTGATCTTGTGAAGTCCAACAACATCCGCTGGATCACAATCATGCTGAGCTCCGTGTGGTGAGTGTCATGAAACCCTGACCTAATAACGCAAAACACGTGAGGCAGCTCAAAGCCAAGAGCAATCGATTCGCTTTAATGTTGACCTACTTTTATCCAAATGTTGAAGACTGACGGCTGAAATCCCTTAACGAATTCTCCTTCCCCATCTTTCCAGGGTGATCATCTCAATCGGGTACTTTGCCGTATCATTGAACACCTCCAATTTGTATGGGGATCGCTATCTGAACTGTTTCCTCTCGGCGGCTGTTGAAGTCCCAGCCTACATGTTGTCATGGGCCCTATTTCGCTCTTGCTCAAGGCGGTTGTGTCTCTTTGCCATGCTGTTTATCGGTGGAGCTGTACTACTATTAGCTCAGCTCATACCAAGAGGTAGGTCTCACCAAGAGGGAGTCAGATAAACAGAAACCATTGTTTTTTGAATCTCCAATAACAAACGTCAGTGATCAATAAGAAATTATATATGTATCAAAATATCCTTGGTTCAAATCCCAGCCGGGGCCTTTCTGTGTGGAGTTTGCATGTTTCCCTGTAGCTGTGTGGGTTTCCACCAGGTACTCCAGTTTCCTCCCACAGACCAAAGTCATGCAGGTTAGGTTAACTGGAGAGTCTAAATTGCCCTTAGATATGAGCGCATGAGTGAATGGTGTGTGTGCCCAGTGAGAGAATGTCCAGGTTGTATTCCTGCCTCTTGCCCAATGCATGCTGGGATAAGGAGGTATAGATAATGGATGGATGGATGAATGTGTGACAAAATGGGCAGGGAATGCAAGGGATTGTATAGTCACTAAGATATGAGGGATGATTAAGTGACCAGATGTAGAAAGCCAGTTGTATGGTAATTTCACCCCAACTCCACAAGATCTTTAATAACCTTGGTTTAGCATCTCAGATACTGAAATCTTACTATTCAGGCCAGCAGTACTGCTGGTTTTATTTTCTATCTGATAGTTAATTGACAGATTATTGACACTATAGGTTAGGTTTAGGTTCACGACTTCAACTAAATATACAAATTGTATTTCAACAGAAGAAAATACAAGCAAAATATTTAAACTGAAATTGTTATTCAAATATTGTTCAAGCTCTGCTGTCAAACAAACCTCGTACCCCATTGATGTCTCAGTATGTTCATTATGTCCTCAACTCCTCATATATGAGACTTCCCTCATGACAGGTTTGGATTGTTATTGTCACTCTTTACTTGACAGATTTAAGTTCATTATCTACTGCTCTGGAGATGGTGGGAAAATTTGGGATCACAGTGGCTTTCACTATCGTGTATGCCTTCTCGGTGGAGCTGTACCCCACAGTCCTGAGGAACACCGCCGTGTGCGCCTGCTCCATGGCGGCTCGGCTGGGGAGCATTGCTGCACCCTACTTTGTCTATCTGGGTCAGTGAGTCTCGATAGCAACTCCCCTCTTTCTGTCAGCACCCCACTTTCATCAATGCCCCTCCCAATAAGCATATCTCTTCCACCTCTTCCTAGTTCTTCACCTGTTAGACACTTGTTGACCCTCCCGTACTCTCACAGAGGTGGAAAGTGCAGGGGTCAAAAAATAAAAGTCCTGCAATGTGTTTCTTCCACCCATTAACTCAGCCAGCTTATTTCACTAATGAGTTCTACCACATGGCTGAGGAACTGTGCGCAAGAGAAAATCCAGGTTACTGGAACATAATACTGGGGAGAACATTTACTTCCTGAACCTTAATTTTCCACTTCTGCTGTGAGGCTAATTTTCCCTCATTAGAGACCAGCGCATTACTACCCACTTTTTCCTCACAATATCAGTTGTTCATATTTCAGTCAAAGCATAATCTTATAGGTGCTTATGTCAGGAATGAATACTGATACTCCTTTGAATTACAACAACGAGTGGAGGAGTTAGCTGGCTAAATGAGCTAAGTGGACAGTGGTTGCTGCCTTAGATGAGTGGATATGTTGACAGATTTAAAATTGGGGGGGAATAGCCCAATAATATATATATATATATATTTTTTAACACACGCACACACATACTCAATGCAGGCAGGCTACATATATACAAACACATAAGCTACACGTTATAGTCTACTCATTTTCTCCTGATAAAAGTCAACTTGCTCAGTGCTCATTATGCAAGATCGGGAACAGCAAACACTCGCTTGTGCACACATATTATCTAATGTTATTAATTGCCAGAATATAGCTTACCTTCATGCAAATGTAGCTAGCTCTATTTGTCTGATGTATTGACTGCATGTGTCCACGTTTTATCCACAACAGACACTTTTCCTCCAAGTTTGTCTTCGGCGTTGGGAATGGAATAAAAATAACTCGACCTCTTCCAAACGTTAAGTATAGCGCGTGTCAAGTTTTGCAAGTTCCCCAGCAACAGCAGTTTTTAACCACCTATAGAAGCTGAAGTTTTTTTCGCCATAGCTATACATTGCAGACAATGTCGGAGCTAGATGCCCGTCGCCGGAGGAAGTCGTTTATACCAACCGCCTCTAAGCAGGGATTGGTGAACTGCAATGTTAATCATTCATTGGCAAAAGGTCTACATTCTGGCTGGACTGGACAGTCTCTCGGCCCTATCGTGGCCTTTCCTACACACCAAACTGAATCGCGGTAGCAACCACTGCGCCCTGCCTACAAAATAAGGGTTTCTAAAAAGTGGGGGGGGGGGGGCACGTTCCCCTCAGTTATAATGGCTCCTACGCCCATGGATATATGCTATTCAATATCTTAATGATACGAATGACAGTTAATTCTAGCGATTAACGATGCAAAAACGCCATCGTAAATGAACTGATCCCATTCATTTCGTATGCATTACCCTGCTAACAGTACTCCAAATCTGACCTTTTTCAGCCAATCAGGATAGACGTTATTCTTTTTAAGCCAATAGGACACACAGAAAAAATTGAAGGGGCGACTTCTTTGTTTTTGAAGCGAAGTAGCCTACCAAGCTTATTTAATAATAATCAAATACCAACTTGTAATGGTGCTAGACTGACAACGTAAGTTTCAAAAATAGGATTACCGTATTGATATATGAAAAGCGCTTTTAGCAATCGGTATCGTCAAGTGTTATCAGTCCGCTTGACTGTACTCTAGTCTAACGTTAGAATAGTCTACATAACTAGTGTCTTAACGTTTAGGCTACTAGTCTATGTAAATATTTCCGAATGTAATACTACACATCTTCCCACAAAAAGCTTAGCTAGATGCAACGTGTTGCAACTACAATATTAGCCCGATTTAACTATTTTTATCCGCATATTTAACGTTAGATATTGGTTTTTGGTATTAACCGTGGTGACGTTGCTATGGTTAATCCTAAACGCATTCACTGTCCTCTGGAAGTTGACAGATCGACGTCACTCTGATTCTACAACTTCTTACGATGTAACCAGAGCCGTTGATTACGTAACCCTTGAGAAAAACGTATTATGTATCCCTTACTGATAGTTCTAGAGAAGGCGATCAGCTTGGCCTTGAGCTGTATCTCTCGTCAAACTAATGCAGGACAGAGATAACCTTGCAGATAATACAGTATAATACATAACATAGGCTATAGTCTAGGTGGTTATGCAACTAGCTACCAGTAGGCATAACTACCTTACATTCATATTTCCAAACTTAATACTGCACCAATGACCACAAAAATGCTAAGCTAGGCCTACTTGTAAGTTGTTGCAACAATGTCTATCTAAGTAGTCTAGCCTTATCTACCAGTGAGTTAGTATAATGCAAGACAGAGCTGACCAGACAGATAATATATTAGCCTGTTGGAAAGACTGCTGTTGGTAATTCTATCTATCTATCTATCTATCTATCTATCTATCTATCTATCTATCTATCTATCTATCTATCTATCTATCTATCTATCTATCTATCTATCTATCTATCTATTGGTCTGTCTGTCTGTCTGATCGTAATTTTCTATCATTTGTGTTTCTGTAGGGAAAACCCATTTTGCACCTTATCCATAAGTCCATAAGCTAGGCCTACTTGTGAATTGTTGCAACAAAGTCTATCTAAGTAGTCTAGCTTTATCACTTGTCCAGTGAGTTAGTATAATGCAAGACAGAGCTGACCAGACAGATAACATATTAGCCTGTTGAAAAGACTGCTGTTGGTAATTCTATCTATCTATCTATCTGTTTATCTGTCTGTCTGTCTGTCTGCCTGTCTGTCTGGTCATCATTTTCCATCATTTGTGTTTCTGTAGGGAAAACCCATTTTGCACCTTATCCATAGGAGTACCACACCTAACAATGCATAGATGTACATCACAGTATACAGTCAAAAGTGCAATCACATGCAAACTGGGAGTTTCTTCCAAAACTCTAAATCTAGTTTTCAATGACCATTTTGTATGTTGTATTTTACTTGCCTGACTGGGTGAGACAGTGCCTTTGCTCTGTCATACAGGAACCTATTACAAGTCCTTGCCATACTTGTTAATGGGGAGCCTCAGTATTTTGGGGGCGTTGATTAGCATCCTGCTTCCTGAGACCCATGGTTTACCTCTTCCTGAGACCATCAATCACATGCAGTCTATTCAAAGGTACGACAGCCCCACCTCACAAACACAGCTCCCTCACCTGTTAGCGCTGTGCTCCAGCACCCTCTGAGATCGAATGTGTGCTGAATCGATGGTTTCTGTGTTCGGTAAAATGGAGAGTATGGTTTTCGTGCTTTTACAATTTGGATATTTGGCCCAGTTAAGGAAAAATTCCAGTATTTAATCTTTTTCTCTCCCCCATTTTGATTTCCTCAGGTGTAAAAAGAGGCAAACATCAAATAATGTTACCAGAGATACTGCAGCAGAGCAGAATGCTTCAATGTTGTAATGACTGGATTACATTAAGATACTGGATATTAGGTTATACAAAGATTTAGATATTACTTCACAGGCAAGCAATCTGTGCACCAGTTTTATTGGTAATAATTGTACACTGTCCTGGTATGCTTTTATAATATTGTTTATTAAGCTGTGGTCGGTGCTGAGTGCATTATGGTGTTTATTGCATGGGTTTTATTAAACAAGGGTTATCGTTGTTCTTGTATAAAATGCAAGAGGGATGTGTACACCCACACTGTTGCTGAAATTAGTATAATCCAATAAACATTAACAAAAAAACAGGGTTCTTCTTTGTCATGTGGTCGTAAAGATCATGTGGCAGAAAAACAGTTCTGGAACATGTGTGACTTTATATCAAGATGGATTAAAACCAATTATAACCAATTAAGTAAACTAAATACAAGCAATACATTTTAAAATATGTAACATGTATTTCAAAATACACAAGACTTTAGTCCGATGCCCCAGAAGTAGAAAATCGGGATTATAGTAGCTTTGTCACATGCGTGAAGCATGGCCCAGGTAGACATTTACGGAATGTACATGACTGACAAGCCGTCAAACACGTTTGACAGATTGAATATTTGCAGTTTAGGGTTAGCTAGCTAGTCAAATGGCTTGGTAGCCGAAGTTGCGAACTGTTTTAGCATAGGCTACTGGACTACCAAATATAGCAAGCTGATTACGCTTTCTGCCAACTAATTATTTGGTTAAGTAGGCTAAAGGAAATAGTAAAAATGACTCGGCTACCGAAAAACCTAAGAGGAGAATTATTTTATGGTCGTCTAGTGCAGCTGTAAATAGCACACGCCATAATGAAATCACTACGAAATGGGATGCCTGCATTTTCTGACTTCGCACAGGTGGACCGTGGTCGGAGCCGCAATGTCAAGGCCAAGAGGCGCCACCTCCCACCCCAGTGACCATAGACTGTAGCCCTTACTGTAGCTTAGTCCTCTGCAGTAATCAGGAAGTGACGCAAACTGTACCTCATTGGTCCACAACAAATATTATAACAGTGCCCAAATGACACAATAAATCATGAAATCGACCCATGGACAGTCATAAGACGAATAAAATACACATATTGTGACTATTTGTTCTCATGAGAAAAAATTACTGACTTTGTATTTTGACCGCATTTGTACCGTAGACTTACATGGAAACCGGATATTAAAACACTTATATTGGAGCCAACCGTAGTGGCGCTAGTGAGCAACCAGGAACAACAAGACCAGGAAATGAGCTTCAAAAACGAAGTCTGGTTTTGGCCGCTTGGTCCCTACAGAAGTAATAAACCTCGGAGTCCTCAAGGGGGCGATCCAGGACAGCTATGAAAGACTGAGTGGAAGAAAGCACAAATGGAAGAAGACTGGCCTCATCCTACTGTTACATGCTTATAGCGCCCCTCGCTGCAGTGCTTGGCATCGCAGCTCACGCCTGTGTTGCGTTAAGAATTTCAGGTGATACATTTTAGAACAAAACGGCGCATGGAATCAACTTTGCGTTGTTCGAAAGGATATGTTTCTGACTTCAGGTTATCACAGAGAAGGACTCCACAGCATAGCATTTATAGTGCTTTTAATGGTTCCATAGCTGCTGGAATCTGAGGGGGAATTTCGCCTATAGTCGGGGCACTGATACCTCACTGAAAACACGTGTTCTCCATAACCGTTAAAATGCTTAAATCTGATTGGCTAATGTCATAAACACAATTGATTTCTCTTTCCGATTCTTTTAGAAATTAACACAATGGGACAAAACCAAAAGGAGAGTTTGTCCACACAGGCAAAAAAAAAAATCTATGTTCAGTGACACTCTGTGAATGCTACTGGGAAGCATATGGGCTGGGTAAAATCACATTAGTGAAGTGAAATGACAGTATAACATACAGTCAGAGAAACCAGATGGTTAATATTTCTAACACACATTCCACATATGGGGGCGACATAGCTCAGGAGGTAAGACCGATTCTCTGACAGTCGGAGGGTTGCTGGTTCAAACCCCACCCTGGGCATGTCAAAGTGTCCTTGAGCAAGACACCTAATCCCTAACTGCTCTGACGAATGAGAGGCATCAATTGTAAAGTGCTTCGGATAAAAGTGCTATATAAATGCAGTCCATTTACTATTTACATATTCCTATTGTCAAGAAAAAAAAACTATTTAAAATGGTTGGGCTCCTTCATATCCTCTACAAATAAAGAAGGTTCGGCAGATTTTTTTTTTTTTAGAGAAGCCATTCTTAAGGCCCGGTCATGTGACGCAAGAGAGGTCGACCTTTTGATATGAAGTGGCTACATTGTTGTGAAATGAGCAGTCAGCACATTGCTATTCAGTCCTCTTGAGCTCAGGGATGGTCAACAGTGTTATTTTTCACACAAGGTCATGGAGTGTAGAAACTTCCTGGCTGATGTGATCCCTAAAACAGCGTCAACTCATGCTCCCCCCCCCTTCACTCCCCACACGGCCGTGAGGCGGTCCAATAAGAGAGCTGTATGACCTTGTTGATGGAGACAGGGTGGCCGATCACCAGTAGACTCTCGAGACCTCGCTGGAGACTGGGAAGACCATGATTTATCAAGGACAGGGAGCGGGTTGTTTACAAATGTCAGGATCGTTTAGCGTTGTCCCTACTTGCAGAAAGACAAAAAAAAAAAGCTTAAAGTCTCATTGTACAGAAATTACAGGTTTAGAACTCCACGGCGAAAACGCCTCCAGCACATTTTCGGTTTTTCACTGAAATTGAGACTGAATAAACTTTAAAAATGTTTTATTTGCTCATAAATTTGCAAGAAAGCAAGTGAAATGATCTTAACTACATTTCATTTGCAATTGTAATTTCATTGGATTTTTTTTTCCTGCAGTGAGAATAAGAATAAGAATCAGAGAATAATGTCCCTCCTCCCCTCCTCCATCATTCAGTCGGGGCAGAAGTGTAGCACAGTGGGTAAGGAACTGGGCTTGTAACCGAAAGGTCATAAGTTCAATGCCTGGGTAGGACACTACCGTTGTACCCTTGAGCAAGGTACTTAACCTGAATTGCTTCAATATATATCCAGCTGTATGGATACAATGTGAAATGCTATGTAAAAGTCGTGTAAGTCGCTCTGAATAAGAGTGTCTGCTAAATGCCTGTAAAGTAATGCTAAATAGCGGGCCAGAGGAGAGACAGACATATTCACACTTGGGTATCGACCCTTGACTATTGTCTGGCAATGGGGGTGTGAAGAAAGTGGCACAAAGGGCCTGTATTTCTTTACTGAGTCAAACTCAGTGAACTGTCCCAAATCTTAAAGTCATTCTGTCAGACTAAAGTTAGTTTTAATAAAAATATCATAAAGTTCACCCAGCTCCTAAAAAAATACATGAAAAGGTATTTATTACTTTGCTGGCAGGTATTATTTATCACGAACAAGTAATGGCTAGATAGATTGGCGGCCTGTGCAGGGTGTATTCCTGCCTCTTGCCCACTGCACACTGGGATGGGCTCCAGCACCCCCCGCGGCCCTGCTCAAGATAAGTGGGTATAGATAATGGATGGATGGATGGATGGAAGTAATGGATAATTAATTGTATGGCCACTTTCATTTCCCTTATGTTTCTGAACGATTGCAGTAGTTCCTCATCAGTCTATGCTTCAGTGTCGCTGGATTAATGTTATTGGCCAAACACCTCTGTAGGCCAATTCACAGAAGTCTGCCTCTTATCAGACCCCAAAAGAAAACAGACTGTTTACTGTGCTGACAGGGAGTCAGCAAGTGTCATCAAGAGACAGTGCTCAGTTGCAAAACATACGATTGAATCAGCATTATGTAAAACCTAGGTTCTCCATAATACGGTATGATCATGTTTTGTATTGTTGGAAAGGTGATGTCATGGGGAACAAGTTGGTGTCTCAGCATCACAAAGTGATATCCTTACAGAGGTGGCACAAGCAGAATTAACCGTAGTACTGATTTGTCATGATTGTGTCTTTATTTGATGACATGGGGTTTTTCCTTGTATTTGAGGAGAGGAGTGCAAGTCGGGGAGACTTGTCAACACGGCCTCCTGCACAGATGAAGGTGCGTATAGCCATTTCACCACTCACATTTTGCACCATTGTACAATGTAACTGAAGACACTGAACAATAAACTGCATTCAGGTTAACCTGGCAATCCTCTTCGACTCTTACCACTGCACACCTAGTTGTTTTAAGGTCCAAGCTTGCACTTAGAACTCAAGATATCTACAACCAGTAGTCACTCGCCACTGATGTCATAGCTGGATGCACAGTTGTATTTTTTCAGGCTACACAAGCCAAAGACATGGCAAGCCAAACAGATCCGTTCGCATCCCTGACGCTAAATAATCTGACATGTTGACCTAACCTAATGTTAACCTAATGACAGAACACCTGAGGGAATCTCGTAAGCAGGGTCCTAGTGTCCTACCCGTCACGTTACACGCATTTGTCGGCGGTTGCTCATGAATTGTGTTCCACTTTAATGTTCTGCAAGTTACTTTTTTTTTGAAGTCCTCATCGAAAAAAACGCAGAGACTGCGAAACAGCAGAGGTCTTGTTCGCAGTCCGTGATCTTAGAGCTTCCAACGGACGGGCACATTTCCTCAAAGCTGCCATTGCGTCAGGACAAAAAACGTCGGAAGCTTCGGATCTGTGTCCGAATTGTTCAGCGTCCCTGGAACGGCGAGGAAGAAAAAGGACGACTGTTGAAAAACAGCTGCGGAGAATCACGGATCTCCATGACAACCCTCGAGCTGATGATGGTAAACAAAGAGCTTAGCCCCTGAGTAGGAAGGCCGTCTCGTCGTCAGCCCCCCCCCCCCCCGTTCCCCCCCCGTTCCCACCCGTCGCGTCGGCGTACGGCGCACTCTGCAGTAACTCAACACCGCGCATCTGCCCAGTGTGTGATGCGGGCCAAATGGTCGAACAATAACAGCGAAGACGCCATCTGTCACATCAGCTGCCCCGCACTATTTCTCTCGGACGGTTTTGGCTTATAGACATCTCCACCGTTCCCCCCTGTAGCGTAAACATAGCCCTACAGGCTCATGAAGGCCAAAACAAGTTGGGCGTTGATGTGGAAAATCATCTCGGCTGTATTCGGGAATAGAAGGATCCTTCTAGAACACTTTTCTTGATTAATAGAAGGGCACCTTTTTGGCCGGCAGCTGTCAAAAGATGCGGTGATTGTTGAATCTTAGTACTGGTAGGCAATGCTCTGTGTCTTTCAGGAAAGTGGACGCGTTTTGTGAGGCCCCCACTTGCAGCTTGCCTGAGTACTCCCTATATTAACTCACAGAGTTACAGCAGCGAATGGGAGGAATGCAAATAACCGTTATATGACTCAAATTAAATTATTGTAATTCGACTTTCAGTTTTCAACATTTCAGAGTTCTGAACGAACCCCAATTCCTAATGTGTTCCTATAACTGAGGGATACAGATGTTCATGTCTTCCCCCCCCCCCTCTGTCCCTCTCTAACAGCAGGATCTACGAGTAATCTGAACTGGGGGCAGGGTGTTTAAGAGCTTGTTCTGCAACGTCCCAAATTTGTTTGCCAACAGCACTCAAGCGAGATTGATGGGGAAACTTTGCCTTTGCTTTTAATATGCAATGGACTTGATTTATTTTTAGCCTCCCCCCCTCCCCCATCCTACGGGACTCATGGAAACACTCTTGTCTTTTTTTTTTTTTTTTTTTCATTTCCAAGAGACTGTTGTTAATCTAAACCATATTCCCCTGCTCGCCTTGTCCAAAATAGGCCGTGTCTTTGCGCTCCCCATACACCGCCTCCTCTGACTCAGCACGACGGGAGTTGGGGGGGGGGGGGTCTCTCATTCTGGAACAATCTATGCTCCGACGAAAAACAGAAGAAACGTCTCACTGAAGTCGGAGGATTCCCCTGGATTCCTCTTTCCGATGAAAGCGACCCACTGCTTACTACAGGGCAGAAAAAAAGTCGTTGTTTTTTTTTTTTTGTCTGGCCAAAATAATATTAAAGTTGCTATGATGGTGAATGAGGGGCTCTCGCTATAGGAGGGAATTCCTTAGTTTCATTCATTTATTTATTTATTTATTTTTTGCTGGCTGAACAGCAAGAGTCTGTGAGTCCACTCATAACACTTTGTAAATGGTATACCTTTGTGACTCCGCAGGCAGTAAACCCAGGCTCACCGACTTTCCCTACAGAAACCTCATTGTTTTCACTTAAGACCTTTTCCAGGTCTAAATTGTGTCCTTGTGCAACTTCAAGCCATAAATAGATGTGTTATTCTTAAAATAAAAGTCTTGAGTACACACACACACACACACACACGCACACACATGGCTATGCTTTTTGGATTTACAGCTTGCAGGAGGGACTGGTGGGACGTGAGTTAATTGATTTATTCTTTCAGGCAACCACATAAAAAGGGTGTTTTACCCTTGAAGGCTATGCCTTGCATCCATGATGAAAAGCAGTAAATCCCCCCCACCCCCGCTCCCCAAAACACTGCCGATAGAGCAGTGCAGACCGGGGTGGGGGTGGGGGGAGGAGGCTTTAACTGCTGCACAAGGGGATTAATATCAATAATGGATAAAATCTCACAGTCCTCTCTCTGGACAGTATTTTGGGATATATTGGGCACCTGTGGCTCATTTGCACCGGTCAGTGTGTAAAAAAATTTAAATGCCTCCAGCCACCAACAGGTGTCGCTGTGCCAAGCACCTGTCGGAGCAGGTGAAGGAGGCTCCCTCTGACTCCACACTTTTTCCTGCTCCCCAGGAAAGCTTCCAGAATTTTCCTGGGCTACCAGTCAGCAGCACAGCCCTGTCCGTTGTGCCACATACTTGCCCTTGAAATAGAGGCCAGATTACAAACTGGAACACAGAAGTCTGTGGATCCTTAAAACGAACTCTTTTCAAGGCAAGTCTTCTTTCATTTAAATATTTTAACTCCCCTAGCGCCACGGCCATTTACTGCAGGCAGAGAGTGACGTCATGCTTCTAACTGCTTTAATGCATAGATGTGGTTTTACTCAAAACCGGCTTCAGGAAAACCCGGCACATCTGCGGATGCCTGGGGGATTGTGTCATATTAGCTGAAGCATTAATTAAACCACCCACGTCATTTAACGAGTAGCGTTCGGAAAGATACGCACTCTCTTGGAAATGCATGAACATTTTTTCATCCCGTGAATTGGTGTGGTCACTACTGGAGAGCCTGATAAGCTATAAATGAACTATAATTTTAAAAAGTCGCTCAAAATCCTGATTAATGTTTGTAGGGAAATAGAATAAAAAAACTATAAACTTGAATACCTCAGAACAAAGATCATCTTATCACAAATAAATAGCTGATTGAATTATAGGCAGACTCGCCAGACATTGTTACTTTTGGGACTAATCTCCCAGTATCCCGGCTGACCATACAGTCCAGTTATTTTGCCAAGTGGACATGGTTCTGAAAAGAATGGAGAAGTAAGAAGCATAATATCGATGGCAGATGAATTCCACACGCTACCCTGTAATAAAAAAAGGAAAAGGTTTAAAAAAAAAAAAAAACTCCCAGCTGTGGGAGCCCTCGAATCGACCTCTCCACGGACTACACCGACGCTATTTTTCTCTCCAAAAAGAAACCGACGCACTTGGCACGGCTGAACGACAACGGAGCACGGCGGCGGTCCTGGCTTTATCGCGTCGATTTCGGCACCTACGGGAGTAGCGCTTCTCGCGCGGTTGCTAGGTAACGGGGAAAACAGTGGCGAGAGACCGCGATTTGCCCTGTCAGCCCATTGTTTCCAGAGAGAAAGAGAGAGAGAGAGATCTCCGGTCCCTTGCTCGCTGACTGACGTCTTCCTGCTTCCATCACTCAGAGTTTTTCTTCATGCTCGCGGAGACTGACTGGACTTAATTCAAAACATTATCTCACCCTATAATAAATAATATTTAGAAAGTACTGCTTAAAGCCAGCATCTGTGTCGCTAATATTCATGTCTGTCTAGCCCACGCCAACTGCATATTATTGCCTACAGGCTTTTGGAAGTTTCAGCTAGGCATCATATCTAAAGGGATGAAGTAATTAATTCACATGAATTTGTTACATTTCTTAAATTGTGTTAACTGTTTAATTGTAGGCCTATGCTTAAATGTTATTTAGAATTTGTTCTTTTACGGTGCAGGTCCTGGAAAGGCACGGAAGCTAGGCCTACTATAAAATAATAGTTGGACCATGTCAGCTGACCTTGAAAACAACCTCTCCAGGTCGATTCCTGCGGCGCAGTAGAAAATATCCCAGCAGGGAATTGCCGAACGTCAACGCTGTCGATAGCCTACTCTGCCCTGCTTTTTTTGGCTGACTGAACTTTGCTAATCTTTTGTCCTCCCTCTGTTTCTCTAGTCATTTGAACTCGAGGGCAGATTCGGCCTGGAGTACTCCCCTGCGCATACCCACTCCCTTTCCCAATCTCATTAATTTGTGAGATATGACTGAAGAAGGAAATCAGCCCAGGCACCACAGAAACTTTTTTCTATTGCTTAAATGATTATTATTTTACATTGCATTACATTACATTTGTTTGGCAGACGCTTTTATCCAAAGCGACGTACAAAAAGTGCATTTCATGGTCATAGACAACTGCTAAACACAGGTTCAGTAAGGTACAATACTTATTTTGTACAGCTATTTCTAGCCAAGAACACAGTTTAGTTCACACAGTGAACATATTATGTAGAATTTTTTTTTTTTTCAAATAAGTAGGTTCAAGATATGAGTGTATGAAAAATATAAAGAATTTTTCATTTATCATTTGAGAGCTTTTGAGGTGAAATCAATGGCAAGACAGTAAGAAGCATAAAAATAGTCAATGTCAAAATGAGTATCTCGTTCTCGTCTCCTCAGAGTTTTAACACATAACACCCTCGTTTGATGTCCAGCACTCTGAATACCAAACACAAGCGCATCAACAGTTAAAACCTCTTACTTACCCAACATGTAAAGTAAATTGATTTCATTTAAGTTATTATCAGAGATATCAATTATTAATTACATTGCTACTGACAAGGGGGGTGATTTTAGTGGACAAATAATAGTTAAAGCCAGCCAGTTGTACTCTCCATCTTCAGGCGAGTTGTTTTCCAGGTAACGAAACCAATCAAACCGTGTTGGCTTCCTCTTGAATCTGGAATGGTTTCCCTGACAATGTAGATTTCGACCACTAGGTCTCAACAACCATTATCTATGCAGCCATTAAGATTTTCATGCAGTGATTTCACTTAAATATCACAGACTACCTTAAGAGACTTAACCAAGAGGAACATTCTCTTTGAAAGGGCATTCGCTGATCTCTGGGTCTGTGGTTCCCCACAGAAGGTCATAAAGCAATTAAACTTTCAGACGAGAGGAAACTCCAGGACACAGGTTTGCACAGAGATAAGACCTGTAGTGTGGCTTTATTGCTCCGAGAATGTTTCCTCTGGGAGAGATTTGGGGGGGTGGGGGGGCATGTATGGGGGAGGAATCTCGCAGACGGGTTCCTATGGTCACGCAGAGCAAGTTTGCCAGATCAAATTATATTGTCCGGTTCTCAAAGGTGACGATCTAAAGACCAGATATCCGACAGTGCCCTTTTCAACGTGTTGTGTTGGCTGTAATGCTGTAAGGTACTGTAATATGAACTGACAGCAGTGTTAGGTTAACTCTCCACTGTACAACTTTTTTTTTTTTCCTGTGACCTGAAAAATAAATGGCAGGACCAATCGACATCTAACTGCTTCTTCTTCTTCATCTTTTTCTTCTCCTCCTCCTCCTCTTCCTTTTCTTCCTTGGTAAGACTAAGTCAGTTCTGTACTGCTGTTGTGACCAGGCAGTCATAGTTAACCACTTAGCCCAAAACTGATTTGCCAATGTCCAGGGCATGAGATTATTATTATTATTATTATTATTGCAGCAGCAACAATGACAATGATAATAGTAATATGTAGTAAACATATTGTACCCATACACGGTATAACATTTGACTTTGAAGTACTCAGTTCAGCCTGTGTCTGTTATCTACCTCAGAATGGTTTTAATGCCACAGCCGCCCAGCACACGGACAACTTAACCTCAGGGTTTTTCTTTTTTTCTTTTTTCAAGAGCAATCTCCAAGCCTAACGGCCACAAATCAAACCTGACAGAAGCGAAAGGTCTGTGCAGATGCAGAACAGCGAGAGCCCCTCTTGGAAGAAATAATGGGTTTGAGGCCTGGCTTTCAGGGCTTTTGGGAAACTGCCAGTCTGACAGCCCACTACAGTAAACACAATGGGCCGACAGCCTTTCACACTGAGTGAAAGGCAACCTTCTTATCTGATACAGCTGCCTGCAGTAATTATTCCGCAGCTTGTGAAACATGAGAATCGGCCAAATTTCTGCAGCCCCCTTTTATTTTGCATTTAAGTGAACATCTGTCCTAGCAGAACGTAAACTAGACGGCCCAGCTGTAGTTCTGAGTTGTGAGACAGTTGAGAGACCAATATACTGGGTTCGGATGAAACTCAATAAAAAAAGACACTGGTATTTCTTTCATGGATGATATTTTTGTTTGGTCAAATCTTATGAAGGCATTGGACATCTCAGGGTCAGAAAATTTAAAAAATAAAAGGAAGGTCAAAAATTCCAGAGCCCTTTTCTGAGAGGAAAGGGAACCTGTGGTGTGTGCATTTGGGGGGAACTCTAAGCTGAACAAAAACGGAGGATTCACTGAGGAAATTCCTCAAAGGATACAGAGTTCCAAGAGGGATACTGAGTTCCACGAGGGATACAGAGTTCCATGGATACAGAGTTCCACAGGGATACTGAGTTCCACAGGGATACTGAGGTCCACAGGGGATATAGAGTTCCACGAGGGATATAGAGTTCCACAAGGGATACAGAGTTCCACAGGGGATACAGAGTTCCACAAGGGATACAGAGTTCCACGAGGGATACAGAGTTCCACAGGGATACAGAGTTCCACGAAGGATACAGAGTTCCACGGCAGCTCTGTTTAGTTTTCTGTCAAAGGGGCACTGCTCTACCACGTACATGCACCAGCAACATGCTCATCACAGGTTTGGAAAACCTAACACCCATTTGAACAGGTCACTCACTGTTTGCCACGCAGTAAAACATCCAGTGTTCATTCAAGTCTTAACAGGGTTAATTTAACTCTTTTAACAGATACCATTTGGTCCCACTCTGGAATGTGGAGCCAAATGTTATCTGTTAAGTGCTTTATTAACACTCAGACATTCTACTGGGCATGCTCCTGGTATCTGCGGTGGTATACTGCTGACAGAATCCTTCCAATTAAACAGCCGTTGTTCCCGAACGCATTTGTTGGGTCTGTGGACAAAGCCATCGCGGCAGCAGTAGGGCTGGCCGTGAGCAGAAAGAGGGCCATCGCTAAAATGTGTTTAATGGGGTCTGAAAGAGTCCCCTTCTTCTCTCCGCTTCTGATTAAGAGAGAAGCCATTACAGCGCATCGTAAATCCTGGCTGTCCGGCGTCCTTGACATTCGTCCTTTAAACAAACCGAAAGCTTCTAAAGTTACCCTCCCTTTTCACCGCGTCCAAGAAGATCTCATTTGCAAGAAAAGAATATAAAAGTGATGGGGGTCTTCTTACTGAACTTACGGAGGATTTCTGAAATTAAATGGATAAAACTGGAGGGAACAGTTTGCACTAAACTAAATGCTGCCCCTGATGTTTACATTTAAAACAAGTCTTATGCTTTTAACGAACATTACTAATATTAAAGAGATTTGTGACACTCAAATGCAATTAATCTTAGAAGACTATAAAGCAGCATCAGCCTTTTAACAGTTATGTCTCTTCTGATTGGATACTTGTCGATCCAGCGAGTTTAGAACAGAAATGCTGATCACTGCTGGGAGGTTGGACTCTCCGACGTTTTTCTGAAATGATTTACAGCGGAGCTACATCTGCAGGTGAAACTTCCTTTGAACAGTAAATTCCTCACATGCCAGCCCAAATAAGCCCTCTTTCCACTCTGACAGGTATACCGCAATAAACGTAACCCCCCCCATCCGCGGGAGGCCATTAAGAATCTCTTTAATCCTGGGGTGGCTTTGCAATTTTCTTTATTGACACTGACATCAAAATGGAAGAAAAAAACTAAAACAAACGCGTCAACAGAACAATAAGTTAAAACATCCGAGACCACCGTTAACCTTTCAACGGTGCAGAGACGTGGAGCAAAAACAAAAGGAATGACATGTTATGTTTGTTAAAAGCTTTTCAAAAACAGACAGCCATAAAAAGAGGAAATAATATATACAATGCTCAATTTACTAAAAAAAAAACAACACAACTATATAATTCCAAAAAATGTACAATGTGCTACTCCACCTTGGTATGAAAGGAATGGGGAATCAGTTTCCCAAAATATTATCAAAAGGAAAAAGGCCACACAAGTATTTTTTCATCATTAATTCCTTTTTAAAAAAAGCTTTTATTTTTCTCGTTTAAAAAATATTTCAAATATTTTACAAATTTTATCTTTCGATTCATTCAAAGTCGGGTTAATGATTGTCACCAAGGTAATCCTGATATCACGATAACCATGGCAATGTTCAGCGAAAACCCCTATAAAGAATGTTTTGTGAAAGACCAACAAAAGAATTTTTTTTCCCACAAAGCAGGAGTAATCTGGCCACTCTGATCGGCCTCCCGCTGGAACGTCCCCCTCTTCCGCCAAAATTTCAAAGTCAAATTTGTTATGACCACGGCTGTTACGCCGCGTTAAAAAATCTTTCAAACCTAGTCCATTATCCACCGAGCGCTGAGTCTACAAATAGGTGCCAAAAACCTAAACAAAACGATTACATTACATTGCAGGCATCTGAATACCGTTTCCACATGTTCATGCGTTCTGGCGCTCGACTTGTCTCCTTTCCCAGCTCCCCTCAGCATCTCGAGGCCTGCAGTGGGGTGGGGGGGGGTGTGTGGGGGTTTGGGGGGGACGTTCTGCTGTGGCACTGGAATGCATTTAAACAGAGGCGACAAAGCCGGCCATGGTGAAGCTATGTTAATTTAAACTGTGGGGGTTAGAGGCCTTTCCCAGGCAGATACACCCCCCCCCAATCCTTGTTCAATTTATCTTGTTTGAAGAAGCTGTTTCTTATTTCTTTTTAGAAAGAATAATGAAAAAAATATCAGTCCCAAGAAAATACAATGTGTACAATTCCAGAAAACATTTGCAGTTAGTGTAGATAGATATAGAAACTGTGACACAAGTGCTACTGATATTGGGGGGGGGGGGGGGGAAGGTTTCTTTGTTTTACTTCAGTGGGTTAAAATTACCTTACTAACTTCAGCAGATGCATAAACAAGCGATATTCATTAAGGAAACCACCCAACCAAAAAAACAAGACCGGTTAGTACTTTATGCTGTAAGTGTGAAAGGCAACAACGAGAGCATCACAACCTCGGAAAAACTCCACCTCTCTTCATCCCCACCTCCGTTTCCCCTGGCCAGAGTTTGGATATGCAGTGCGTCCGAAACATTACAGGGAATTCTGGGTCGAAGCGGAGGGCTGGTGCTGCGGGGGGTTGGGGTTTGGGGTTTGGGGGTTCAGCGAGCTCACACCAGTTCCACTTTGGAGTTGGGGTACACGGCGACCACGTCGTACCCCTCCGGGGGCTGCACCCGGGCCTTGGCGTGGGTCTCGCAGTACAGGCTCTCCTCGATGAAGAAGTAGCCCCTCTGCTTCAGGTTCAGGCCGCAGTCGTCACACATGAAGCATTCTGGGTGATAGAGTTTGTCCCGCGCCTTCACGATGGTGCCCCTGCGTTTTTTTGTGAGTGCAAGTCACCAGTTACCGAGCAGTCAACCAACACCCCGTTACCAAGTATTAGCATCACCTTCATTTAACCAGGTACGTCTCATTGAGTTTAAGAATCTCATTTGCAGGAGAGACATGGCCAAGGCAGCAGCATTAAGATAAACAAACACAGAAAGTTACAAACACTAAAAATGTTCAGGGCCAATCACACCCAGCACTTAGTACAAGCAACACACCAGAAATGTACGCGTAAAAAGGCATCAACAGCAAAAGCATTATACAACAATAGCACACAGAACACATGAAAATCACGTGCGGTAAATTTGGGGCGCAGCCGTTAGCGCTTGTGTGGCCTGCTTTGGGCGGCCTCCACCTGCCCAGGCAGGCGATCTCACCGGGCCCAAAGCCCAAACGGAATCTTGCCTAATGGTGAAATGACATCACCGCCTTTGAGCGGCAGCCTACTTTCAGGGAGCGGGGATTAGCAGTGTCTCTGGCTGGGTGGAGACGGGAGTCTCGCGATTTAAGGCTGAGGCACTGGGCCCCTCTGGAGCCACAGGTGAATCAGAGCAGGCTGCGACATGCGGCTTTGACTCACGGCTGCAGCGAATCAGAGCAGGCTGTAGCATGCGGCTGTGACTCGCGGTTGCAGCCAATCAGAGCAGGCATGCGGCATGCGGCTGTGACTCGCGGTTGCAGCAAATCAGAGCAGGCATGCGGCAGTGACTCATGGTTGCAGCGAGTCAAGGTTGCAGCCAATCAGAGCAGACTGTGGCATGCGGCTGTGACTCACGGTTGCAGCGAATCGGAGCAGACCGTGGCATGCGGCTATGACTCAGGTTGGCGGTACTCACACGATGCCGATCCCACAGCGCGTGCACTGGGACAGCTTCTGCAGACCGGGCACGGACACGGGGATGGGGCTCCCCAGTTTGGGGACGGGGGACTTGATGGGGGACCTCAAGCTCCTCATCCTCTCGGTTGGCGAGACACCTGGGTGAGCGGTAAGAAATGCAGACAAAACAAGACGGCGGGGGTGGGTTAACACCAGAGGGATGACTGGAGTGGGGATGACTGGAGTGGGGATGACTGGAGAGGGGATGACTGGAGAGGAGATGACTGGAGTGGGGATGACTGGAGAGGAGATGACTGGAGTGGGGATGACTGGAGAGGGGATGACTGGAGTAGGGATGACTGGAGAGGGGATGACTGGAGAGGAGATGACTGGAGTGGGGATGACTGGAGAGGGGATGACTGGAGAGGGGATGACTGGAGAGGGGATGACTGGAGTGGGGATGACTGGAGAGGGGATGACTGGAGAGGGGATGACTGGAGTGGGGATGACTGGAGTGGGGATCTCCACATTGAGGAAGACTTTGTGTTCTTCACACCTCACTCCTCCGGGCTCAGAGCTCAGGCCTCATTCACCACAGACATCCCTCAACATGACGAGCGTGCGTCACTCCTGGGAGCAGTGGAGTTGGCGACGTTGGCGCCTTTTGGTAGCAGCAACCCCCTCCCCCCCCCCCCCCCCCCCCAAAGCCACAGGCCCCGCCCCTCTCTGCGTGCCAGAGCGTTCTTTCCTCAGTTCACACGCCCGACGCGAGCGCCACGCCAGGAGCCTGGGCACAGCGGGGGCGCATCAATTAAGAAGAAAAAAGCCGCAGCTGCGGGCAGCCGGAACATTCCGCACTAGGGACCCAAAAAACTTCTCGCGCTCCAGCGTGGGTTTACAGACCGCACTGTGCCCGTGCCAAGCCGGGGCAATTAGCTCAGCGCTCCACTTCCCTTTAAAGAGCCGCGCTCGCGGACGGGGACGGCCCCTCTGAAGGGGGGTATCAGGCTGCACCTGCAGACAGACGGGTCCCATGAGGGCCGGCCGCTTTTTAACGGACGCGCCGGGCCAGGCTGACAGATGGGCCTTATTTCAGCTTACTCCAGCTCATTAATAAAGTTCTCTTTGCGGGGAGGCCACTTTAGAAACCCGCCACGCGATCCCCCCCCCCTCCCCGCGCAAGCAGACTGATTTCATTTCCTAGCACCGACCCCCCACCACCCCACCCCACCCCCACCGTCTTTTCTTTCTTTCTTTTTTGTTGGACGTCGGGAGAGTGCAGCCCAATTTGCCGGAGCGAAAGTAAATTTCATTAGTGGGGTATAGAGACTTGGTGGAATGCAGAAAAACCGCGATCCCCCACCGCGCCCCCCCCCCCGCCGCCTCACCCCCCGAAACACTGTCCCACACCTGAACGCAGAGAAACAGAGACCGTGAGGGAGGGTAAGGTCTGCCCTCACATCGGAGCGGATCATGGATTTTTTGTTATCTTGATTTACTCCAATTCCAATAAATTTTCCTAAGCAGACTGAACCGTTAGAAAATAAAGAGCTAAACCTGCCAGGCTTACGGGGGTGGGGGGGTGGGGGGGTCCCGCAGCTCAGTGGGTTTAAATGCGGCCTCATCCCGGCCTGGGATGGAGGCACTGGAGATTTTGGGGGGATAGAACCGAAGAAGCTTTCTTCTGAAACCTCAATTAATCTCCCCTGTGTCTACAGCAGAGAAACCCACGGAATGTTCCGTACCCCCCTCCCCCCACCACCAGCATCTTTGACCCGGGCATCTGCAGAGTGTGCAGATTTCTGTTTCTGGGGAGGGGGGGGTCTGGTCCTTCACCCGTTACAAGTGTTTGGTCGCTTTGCTCTTTTCTCGAGGGGGGGGGGGTGCTGACACTTTTGACACAAATAGACATGCACTACAACAACCCGTGTCATCAACAATGCAACACTCTCCAGGGCGCAACAATCCTCCATATTAACATCACTGACTCGATTCCGGGACAAAATGCACGGGCATGCCCCCATAATAACGATGGCATGGGCCAAGGACAAAAATACTGTTTCTGCCCAAAGCTAGTCACCACACGCTAAGACAAATAAGCGCTATAATCAACGTAACAAGTTGATAATGAAAGATAACTGGCACGGTGATGACAACACGGTTAAACTGTGCTCTGTTAAGCAATTACTGGCTTGTTTCTTAATCCCTCTAACACCAGAAAGTGGCTGGTAGCAAAATAAAAGAATCAACAGCCTGTAACATGTTGGAAGTAGCTGTGTGGAGACGTGAGGATTAGCATGCACTTTCGCTCTCCAATTTAGCAGAAACCGGCTATTTCTTCACATGACATCATGTAGTATCTCAGTATCACTTCAAACCTGCTTGCGTGCCTGTAAAAAAGACTTATACAAGCTTGGTTTCTACTACAGCAAATATTGTTTTTTGGTGGAACATTCGTCATTAGACCCTCCCTTAAACCCTTCCTCCTTAACATTTTTCGATGCCTACAAAAGGAAAAGTACGCTCCGACTTCGCTCTCAGACACAAGCTGTTCTCCGTATCAGTTCACATTCCCTGGAGAGACGCTAGGCCTGACTCACAGTAACACTGACTAAGATAATGCAGTCATAAATCAGACTGTTGAATTGCTTTATATGCTGTCTTTTAGACCGCACCAATGGCAAAATAAGTAAATTCACAGCAAACAATGGTGCCCTGTGATAGATTGGCGGCCTGCCCAGAATAAGCGAGTGCAGATAATGGATGGACCCTGCCCAGGATAAGCGGGTATAGATAATGGATGGACCCTGCCCAGGATAAGTGGGTATAGGTAATGGTAGTTAATGGATGGACCCTGCCCAGGATAAGTGGGTGTAGATAATGGATGGACCCTGCCCAGGATAAGCAGGTATAGATAATGGATGGACCCTGCCCAGGATAAGTGGGTATAGATAATGGATGGACCCTGCCCAGGGTAAGCAGGTATAGATAATGGATGGACCCTGCCCAGGATAAGCGGGTATAGATAATGGATGGACCCTGCCCAGGATAAGCGGGTATAGATAATGGATGGACCCTGCCCAGGATAAGCGGGTGTAGATAATGGATGGACCCTGCCCAGGATAAGCGGGTATAGGTAATGGATGGACCCTGCCCAGGATAAGCGGGTATAGATAATGGATGGACCCTGCCCAGGATAAGCGGGTATAGGTAATGGATGGACCCTGCCCAGGATAAGCGGGTATAGATAATGGACGGACCCTGCCCAGGATAAGCGGGTGTAGATAATGGATGGACCCTGCCCAGGATAAGCAGGTATAGGTAATGGATGGACCCTGCCCAGGATAAGCGGGTATAGATAATGGATGGACCCAGCCCAGGATAACCATGTATAGATAATGGATGGACCCTGCCCAGGATAAGCAGGTATAGATAATGGATGGATGGATGTACAGCAAAATTGGGGACGGCGTCTCACCTCCGTCCTCAGCTTCCAGGATTCCCTGGAGGTACCGGAAGGAGCCGGACTGCTTGGGGGCCGACACCGGCTCCTCGGGGTCCTGCAGCATCTTGTAGACGGCGGATTCCGGGTCGAACCCATTTCGACTGCTCGGGGACTGCACCTGCGGCTCCGGGCTGCGAGAGACACGGTCAAGCTGTGATGCGGCCGCGAAGCAGCGCGGCCCAAAGGTCCAGTTCTGCTGGCTGACCCGTAAGCTAAACTTGGAAGCCTCGCTCTTTATCCATTTGCTTATTGATTTATTAACTTTTACTTATGCAGGGTAGGTTGACTGAGCACGCATGCTCTTTTACAGCAACGCCCTGTTAATAGAACACAGAAGGGATCATGTGACGGATACTGTCACAGAGAGAGACTCAGACTGTCTACTGTATGTAGAGCAAAATGTAAGATACAAAAGAATTGGGAATAAAGGTTTTTTGGAACTCCAATGTTCCCTTGGGAATTTGCACCAATTTAAATAATTAAAATCCTTTCATTAGAATTGTTACTAGTACTGTTACAACTTTTTTAATAGGCTACTCTCATTTTTTATTTATTTAAATGAATCAATAATCAAACCAGATGTAATCAGGATCTCATTAAATCCTTCTGAACATCCAGCGACAACTCCCCTTTTCAGTGACTTGTCAGTTTCTTTTGCAAAGTGCATGCTTTCTTTCTGGTACTGTATTCTATGAGAAAGCAGCTGGCTAATTAACAACAAAACTAAATAAAACAGAAATATATAATATAATATAAAACTGTGTTGTAAAGACAGGAAGCCAGGCTTAGTTTTCAAGCACAGCACACAAACGAACAGGATATGGACACAAACACACGCACAGATGGTGAACACGCGGTCAACTACCCAGTTCCAAAGTAAACCTTCACTTTTTGTTTAGAAACTGTAAATTTCACATGGATTGTTTAAGTGTTTTTGAATCTTGGGACGATCTGTCCTCTTTTTCGTCCAGGAAGAGGCAGACTTCATAAAGAAGTACTTAGATCATCCAAAGCCAGAAA